>NW_023501407.1:0-45791 GCF_013396195.1 Fusarium tjaetaba | reverse complement strand
CCCTGAACCCACTCAACGTTACCCACCTTTTCAAAAACTGCCCTGACAGCTCGACCGTCTAGAGGAGACCGCGAGAAGAAAAAAAATAATACTTAAAAAGGTTCGGGACCCAGTTCTCCACTCTGTGCACCCTCTCCAAACCACTACCTTCAAAGAGGGACCTGCCACGAGCCTCATCCTCCACCATCCGGGAACATCTTCTGCGGAGCTCTACAAGGCATTGCATTTGATATTGCTTTGCTCTCTCAAGTTTTGCAAAACTCCCAGACCCCTCCTCTTTCTCCCTTTCTCCGCAATCCTCGACTTGGACTTGTCATCCACCAAGGTCCATCGTACCCCGGGCAGCTTTTTTTTTGCGTCGCGGTATTCTCAACACCACGACGATTGTCACCAGCTTCGCGTCTACCAAGAGTAGCATGGACGGTCCTCACTATCCCTCCAATGGTATAAACACGACTTCTTCTGGTCAGACTTATCCTTCACCAACCGCGATTTCTCCCAACCAACTTCAAACCGGCTCTCCTCTACCTCAGACTCTGCCACCGCTGCAGCCTCCAACCTCGGCCATGCAGAACATGTACGGAAGTCACCCTCACACGCCGCGAACCCCAGGCACCCCGAACACGCCTGGGTCGGCCTCCAACATGCCTACCTACCAGCAGCAGACATCGCAGCCCGCGAACCGCGCTGGTATGTACTCAATGGCCCAGAACCAATATCCTCCTCCCCAGGCTTATGGCACCTCTGCTATGATGCCGCAGGCGACCACTGCCGCGTCTCACCCACAGCCTATCGCGCCTGCTCCTGCTGGCGGTCGCGGTCCTCCGGTGTTGCGTCCTATGCCTCCTGGAGGCATCATGTCCCAACCTGGTGTCTCGTCGCCCTATGGTCCTGGTTCTCTTATGCAGCCCACTGCAGTGATGCCAGAGGGCGAGCCTCCCACTCACGTTGTTGGATCTCAGGGACGACGCGGTATCCTGCCTAGTGCTCCTGGGCGGCCTGCTGCCCCAGCCGCTGGTACTGGCGCCAAGAACACCGTGATTCCTGTCAAGGACGCAGATGGCAAATTTCCTTGCCCCCACTGCACAAAGACTTACCTCCATGCCAAGCATCTTAAGCGCCACCTTCTGCGACGTGAGTATAACAGCTTGTTGACACTGACAGATTTTACTGACATTCTTTCTCACAGACACCGGTGACCGCCCTTACATGTGTGTTCTTTGCCGCGATACCTTCTCTCGAAGTGATATCCTGAAGCGTCACTTCCAAAAGTGCTCTATCCGCCGTGGCAACCCCACTGGAGCTAGTCACTTGTCGCACCCTCAGGCTCACGTCAAGAAGAACCAGCAGCAGGCTCAGAAGGCCGCCGGCCTCGCCCATGATGGTGACCTCAACCACCTCAACGGCTTGGGTAACCTGCCCGCAGACAACATGGTCCACCCATTTGGCATGGTCCCAGTCTCGGATGGCATGAACAACATGGCCCAGGATCAGAGCCAACTCTCTCGATCCAGCTCGCTTGGTCGTCTCGACAACGGTAACAACGCTGACAGACGGAACATGAACGGTCAGGTCATGGGTGCTTCGCAGCCCTATGGCGCTGACCCCAACATGAACCAGCAGCAGATGACTGGCTACAGCATGCCTCCCGCTCAGAACGGACTGCCCATGTACGGCGGCTCAAACACAAACCCTCCATCTGGCCTTGATTGGTCTCAGATGTTCCAGGCTGGTGCGCATCAAACCTACGTCAACACATCTTTCAATCCTAATCTTGGACAGACTCAGAGCGGAATCAAACCCGAACCTAATGCCGGGCCCGGAACGACAGGCGCCAGCGCCAGCGACACCCTTTTGTCGAATATGGGAATGCCATCTCACCAAACCTCATACAATCTTCTTTCTGATCAGATCCTTAATTTTTTCTATCCTCCTAATCAAGCCATCGATCCTTCTAGCGCGGGCATGAATCTCTACTTCTCGCCTGACAACGTCAAGGACTTCTTGGACAAGTACACTCACTTCCACATCCACATGCCTTTCATCCATGTCGCGACGTTTAAGGTCATGGAGGCGTATACTGGCTTACTTGCAGGCATGTGTTGCATCGGCGCCTGTTACTCAGACAATGTCACCCCGTCCAATGTTCGCGAAATGATGGATTTTCTTGTTGTCGCACTTCAACGCGACTGCAAGATGATGTCTAATGCTGAACCTTTGGCAGGGCAACCGAGTCACGCATCTCGGGCTGATATTGAAGAGCTTCAGGCTGTCTTGCTAACATGTATATTATTACTTTGGAATGGAAACCCTCAACAAAGAGAGCGGGCTCGACAGATCTACCCGTCTCTTGCAGCCAACGCTAGGCGACTAAATCTTTTCCAGTCGTCGCGGGACCCTGCTTCTTTGTCACCCCTTCACCAAATCGATTTTGACCGCAACACTTTTGATTTGCAGCAATGGAACTGGGATACTTGGGTCGATCAAGAGCGTCGAAATCGTCTAATGTTTGGCGTCTTTCTAATGGACGTTGCCATGGGACTTTATTTCAATTCTCAACCCTTGTTCGATGTTATGGAATTCCATCTACCTTTGCCTTGCGACGACACAGCTTGGGATGCGGACAATGCCGGGGACTGTGCTTCTGCGCTTGGCCTCAACGGCGATGTTGCCGCTCGCGAGAAGAATCCTTATGGCACTCAGCGACCAAAACAACCTGAGATGGACTGGGCTCTCAAAGCTCTGCTGCACCCCTCTTATCAGATCCAGCCTGGAAGTACAAACCTTTATGGAAAGTTTGTTCTCATTCATGGCATATTGGCTCTGATTCGGCGGGCCCAAATTGACGGCAATGCGGCTCAGCTGTCCAAATTTGGAACCCCTCCTCCCAACGATTGGATGACTCCAGCCGGTCACAATAGTGGACGGGGTACTCCTGTGGAGGGGGCGGCTGCCAACGTTGACCCACAAAGTCTGCAGGCACTTGTTATCGCTCTGAGCAAATTCAAGAATAATTGGGATGCGGACATGGCCAATCAGTTCCCGCCAACATTACCGGGATCTAGCAATCCTCGACGGCACGGGTTCTCGCGAGATGGTATCCATTTCTATTGGCTTTCCAACTACCTGCTCAAGCACACGCAAACAGCGGACTTACGGTTGTCGTCGGATGCACGCTTTGTCCAAATTATCCAATTATTGAAGTCGGTGAAGTCGTGGGTGATGTCAGATGGCGCGAGCAGAGGAGAAGAATTAGGTTCTGTCGGAGAGATTGATGATCAGTATGGAGCAATGGATCTCACATTAGAGATGGCAAAACTATTCAAACCACTTCCACAAGTGGTGGAAGACGCTGGCACTGCGTCTGTCAAGACGGAGCTTGACAAAGGGACGGTAGTATGAATTTCTTACACAACCAAAAAAAGTACTATAGGGGCGGGGGCTGCATCTGGAGGCGTTGCGCTGCATTCTGCTTTGTTTTCTTCATTTTCTTTGTTTCCTGGGTCACTGGGTTTCACCAATGTGATGGTCATCTCAAGGTAGACCGGATTGGCCTCACACATCCATGGTTGGCACTGTTGTGCAATGCATTTGTCGAGAATAGACGGGAAGAGGAGTTGTAACTGCATATTAGACTTTGATCAAGATAGAAAGGGAGGTCTAACCGGTTGATGGTCAACCGGTAGACCATTCATGACTTGATGGCTTGGAGCAGGTTAATGATGTTTGCCTATATTCTTAATGCCCAATTGTGAAGTATTATGTTATGCGTTTATTTTCTGATGTAATGAGATCAATCCTTGACTCTGCTGCGCTTTGTTCACTAGGTATACTTGACGAAACACTGTCCATGGGAGACGTGTAGGTATGGTTTATTATATATGTATTGCCAACCTTTTAGTTCAGTTCCCATCTTTCTCGTTCTTGTCAACAGTGGTGATCTTGGGTGTGTATTTGTCCAGCACAGCCTTGTCCTCTTCAGTTGGGGTCAAGCCCAGAGACTTCTCAAGTGGATCAGTCAACATGAGTCCTCCGGCGCCCCAAGCGATGATTGCGACACCGACGCCGAGGCGCGTCTTGGGTGAGAGGTTCTTGTAAGCCCTGGTTGTGTATGTAAGTCCGAGCTCGTGCTGGGAGCTACGGTTGAGGATGAGGCAACTTACTTGAGCATGATGGTTGATGTGATGATGGGACAATGAGGACAAGACGAGAATAGCCAGTCACATGACCTTCGTCTCCTTTAAAAAATGACTGTCATAAGCACATAAGCTCAACAGTTTGCTGGGGGAATACTCACACTTGAGGCGTTGGAGAGGCGATGAGGCGTATCGCCGTGAATCGGCGGATGAGAACTGGGATGGAAATAGACAGAGGCTGATGTTTGATGCGGAAAAGAACGTGATAGGTTTACCGTGGGGCGTGGCAGTAGGTAGCTCAGCTCCGAGGTTCCAGTCAAGAGAGGACAAGATTGAAGCTGGACTCTCCTCATCTCTAGACATGAACATGTACAAACATACTACCTACTAGTCAGAGATATAAGGGACTACTTGTTCGTACTCACATAAAAGTACACAAAACAACACAAAGCTCACTCGAAGGAACAAGAACAAATCATGGAGCATCACGAGCCAGTAGCAACGTCACCGCAATCGCAGCCCCGCCTTACACATCTCCCATACGAGCTCATCAACAACATTGGTGTTTTTCTATCAAGCCGAGATCTCAAAAACTTCAGACTCTCATGTAGAGCGATTGTGGAATGTACCAAACCACTCCTTGCGTTGCCCAATTTCGATGGCGTCCCGTGGAGGAAAGATGGAGAGAGGCTAAATCATCTTTCCCTTATACCGAGCTGCGCAAGGCGCATTCACTCGGTCAAGTTCAACATGGCTCGCTTGGTTGAGGAAGAGGTCGAATACGCTACATCGCGAATCATCAACGCAAATGAACTGAATCGAGCCTGGGGTCCTTATCTCGAGACTCAAGATATCTTCCTCGACCCAATCGAGCTGCCTGTTGACCTGGTAGTTCCAGCTATCATGAGGCTACCCAATCTCGATTCCGTGTGCCTGACTTGGACGCAGTGTCCTTGGGAAGACTATAGGGCAATTGAAGATGTCTTTGACCCGGAAGAATCCATGGAATTAGCTGGCGATGAGATTCTAGAGTCACAGCAAGCCATCTTGGATGCTCTACTCAGACGCAACGTACCGCTTAAGAGTCTGACACTCGAGCCGATAATGCATCCGTACCTGAAGCTACCATCCACGCTGGACCCAAGAGTATCAACAGTCTTTGGGTCGGTGACCCAGCTGCACTTGCATCTGAAATACGACGTCATCTCCTTCAAGCCAGACCGCCTCGATTACTTCATCTCTCTGATGCCCAACATCCGAGACTTAAAAGTCCACAGCACTCCTGTCGAGTTCGAAGCCAGCGATCTTGACTTCTACATCAAGAAGAGGCTTCCTCACCTTGAGAAGATCGACCTAAGCTGTTTACAGATCAACTTTGTGCACTTTGTCCGTCTGATTATCGAACACCGTTCAACACTCAAGGAAGTTGACCTGCAGAGTATATATGGATGGTGTGATCCTTTCAGTTCAACTGACATTGATTGGGATTTCATCTTTAAGCTCATGAGGGAGAAACTCGAGGTGTTGGAGACGGTTCGAATCAATGGCAGATTCAGTGACAACGTGGGCTGGTATCAGATCTTCTTTCGTAACGACGTGCCTGCTGTGGACACGATTGTTAGGCTCATGGGAGAGAAGAGTGAAAGGCTTGAGAGGTATATTCTCGAAGGAGGGGAGTATCCTCAGCCTCTGTGGAGGATATAAAGGGTGTGTGAAATAGGCGGTGATGGACATGAGATAGTTGAAGGGTAATGAATTATGATGAGAAGGAAAGTTTTGCTTTGGAGTTTTATGATAATGAGGTGAGCGCACAAAGATATGATAGGGAGCGAATATTGGGACGTTGTCCTTTTAGGGAGATGTTGGGGAGCATATTCTAACTAGCCTTATCTACAGAAATTTGTTAACAGTATGTGATTTCTTCCTTCTTTTTTAAATCTCGAGTGGCACGGTAGCAGCTTCTAAAGTAGATGTGATTTAAACATTGAAGTTCTGGAGTAGGACAGCCGAGCTGTCCAGTTCACATAAGATGTAGTTGATTATGCCAGCATATGGTACAGAACCAATAAGGCCAAACTATCAAACGTAATGCAACAACTGGGACTATTTATATATATGCTTCGAGAGTGTAGAGGCTCAAGTTTCTCGGAAATGCCATCTTCAGGAGTCAATAGAGGCCTGCCCTTTCGCGAGGAGTTATGAACTGGCTGATAGTGCAAACCAAAGGTATATCAACAAGAATAGCTCAGTTTAAATCAAATTGGGCTGAAATTATTCACAAGGAGTTTATGGTTACAGAAGGTGAGCTTGTTGCATCGTTCATGTTCATAATCGTGTTCCTCACATCTTTCTCAAGGATCAGCTCTATCAACCCTCCGAAGTCTTGAAGGCATGGTCAGCATCTCGAGAAAATAACCTAGACATTTCAACTTTGCATAATAAGGCGTTGAGACAAACACCAAGCCTTGAGAATATGTGAAATACGCCATCCAACGTTTCTGTCACATAATTCTTCCGAACTTCCAGTGGCCTAACATGTCGGAGGTGTTGCTACATTACAATAGCCATCAGAGGAAACACTCCTCTCACGTGTACTTCAGGGTCTGGCACTTGATTCAACAAGAGTGAGCATGGTATGTCAGCCATAGTATGATGAGTCTTAGATATTGTACGTTTACCAGACAGCTTTGAGAATACGAACGGCACAGCAGAGACCCCAGGTATGTCCTGAAATTTGCCTTCTTCCCTCTTGCATACTTTCTAGTGATATCTGCACAGAAAAAGCACGCTATGGAAGCAATAGATAGGGGGTTGACAGGATGATGCTTGAGAAATCGAGACCAATATCGCGATCGATCAAACCTTGACGATAGCATTAATGAAAGTCTATTCGGTGCTAAAAGCAGAGGAATGTATATAGCACGTCATTCGATTGTAAGAAAATTCTGGTGAAGAGAAATGGCAACACTCTTCAAGACAAGAATCAACGGCTGCAGCAATCCCCGAGACATTAAGAGAAGAGTTGAGGGACGAGCAGAAGCCGCTTCCGCGCCTCTTTACCAAAAAAGTGTTCGAGGCTTGGCTGAAGATGAAGATGAAGTTGAAGTCGAGTGGCAACTGAAGGGAGAGCACAAGACCCTGGGGTTGGAGGGGATGAGATGGACGAATGAATGAATGATTATAATTGCTTCTTGGTAGGATTTGTCTTAAACTTGCAAACTTGTCTCAGAGCATCCAATGCAATCTAATGCCGGCCGTGCATCCGCGGTTTATTAGACGCATCGAGTTTCGCTGGACACTAAAGCATGTCACTTCCATTTCTCATCACGATAGCATATGAACTAATGGTTGATGCTCTCTGCAACTAGAAACGGTCGTGAATATCTGTGCGTGCATCAGCAGCAGCAGCTAATATCGGCCGCAGTCGTAAGCCGGTGACACAAGCCATTCTCGGTACTGCAAGCCTTGTTTCAGAAACATTCCCCTTTGAGGCGGCACGAGGGCTCCTGGAATGATAGGGCGAGGACTAGAATTCTAGGGAGGGAGAGAGAACCCAAGACCTGGAAAAGTAATTAATTAATGCAAATGCAAGGCGGGTTACACGTGGTTCGTGATGCTTGCATAGAGCGTCAACTCTGAGACCATGATGAAGCTCGGGACAGGCCTTGTCCATTCCAACAAGACCAAACCGAGTGAATGCAACTGTTGGGGAGAATAATGGCCTCAAAGACAGAAGCAAACTGTCAACTCTGACTGGCTGTTGACCCATATCAGACTAATCAAGTAATGAACCGTTTATATTATGCACGAGATAAATGAGGACGCAGGCTATAGTACTAGCAAGCCCCGTCTCCCAGAGAACGACGACCGATGAGCAGTAAGAAAAAAAAAAAAGAAATTATAATGCTTGTCTAACATAACTAGCGTAGAACATGCAGCAGTGCATCCTTTCAAATATGCCCAAGGAAATTAATATGTTACGTTGTACTCTACATACAGATAACTACCAGAGAAACATGCCGTTTTGCTGTATGTAACTTCGTCTCGAGTTTCCAGGGACTTTGTGTATCACCCCTTGATACACATGTCAAATGGGGGTTTGATTTATTAAAGGAAGAGGGAAAAAAGACTCAATGAACCTAATCAAGGGGGATCCCAGCGTCAAACGCGGAAAATAAATTGTTTTCTGTACTAATCTGATCTGGAGCTATCCCTGCAATTATCAAAACCCTTGACCCGCAGGTTTAATCTATCAAGATACCTTGGACTATGGCTTATGCTCGCTCACAGAACCCGGATATTACGTTCCCTTTGTTTCGAGCAAATTACTAACTATAATGATTGATTTGACAAGTGTCTTGGCTCGTCAAATTAATATCGTCTCCCGCCTTGAAGAGGGCTGCGAATCTTGGTGCTGGAATGCAAACGCAGATTTAAGGATATGGATGCCAGCTTCAACGCCTCAGTCTTGCTGCCGTTTGCACGTCATGGCTTGCGTACGCCAGACATCCATGATCAGGAGCAGTAGTGAGAGATATAATCTTATCTGTAACTGTTTACAGAAGTCTAATGTCGAGAAGGTTAAGGTAAGGTACAGTAGGAAACGGATGGGATAGAGTGACATCCCGGCCGCGGAAGACCGTTAGATTTGAAAAAGGCCCTAGACTAGCCTAGTCTGTTCGACCCGCTTTTGCCATGCGCCGCCGTAGCTCTCTAGACTCTTCTTTTTGCTTGTAGCTGTACGGAGTAGGTAGCGTCTTGGTGTGGTTGATCATGATCAAAGACTATCTCATCTTGACTCGCTAGACCTCGACAATCTGGGGACATAAAACTAAAAGAAAGAAATTTCACTCAAGATCATTAGTCTTTAATTGAGTTTTGAGCACGTTAATGGTGGAAGAGTGCCTATTAGCTGTTAGAGCTTCTGCACATTCCTGAGTCAGTACTGTATGTACATGCTGTATTAGTGCTAGACGTTTAGAGTTTCTTTTTTCTCTTGGTGTTTCCTTTTTATTGTATCCAATTCTGATACGACTGTGTTTTGCATATAACGACAAACTATAGTTATTGGCTGGCTGAATGACTATGTAAGTATTCCTCTGATATGTGACGGTTGCAAGTCCACTAAACCGTGGTTTCGGCCATATATTCTGAACAGAAGCAATGCCCTCCCAGCCGAGGACAATGATGAGACACCATTGGAATGCAGCTATTGCCCCCCAATCGTGAAATTCGGCCATCATATCTCAGGATTGGTCTGCTCGTGGACAGGGGTCGCGTGGCGTAGAGGCAGAGACAAGACAAGATGAGGCAGACCAGAAGAAAAAAAAGGGCAAAGAATAGACGCAGCCAGAGGACCATGTATGGCAATTCGCCTGCTCCCGCACATGGCGCATCTTGTTGGTGGATTCCATATACAGCGAGGGAGTGTAGATGCGGAATGTGAAGCATTATGTATCTGCATGTGTCTATATATGCACCTATTTACGACGAAACGAAAAACCCTTGAAGTCGTCTCTCTCTCCCTCTCCCTTTACTTCGTTCCTGATGTTGAGGGTTCTGTGATTTTCTTCTCAATCTTACAAAGCTCAACCTGTTCTTACATTGCTTCAACGATCTCGATCTCTTCATTGAGCATTCTTTTCTTTGTCTTTGCTTATGCTGTTTTTTTTTTCCGTGATTTGATTTGCTGTCTTTTGCAAATCGTGTTCGGACCTATACACAACCTGTCTGGTATAGGTGTAAGGGAGGAGGACGAAAGAGACACACAGAGAGGACAGACAGTAAACGGGCGATGAGAGGAACCGTTGGGAGCACAAGTACAACGTTGCTCAAACAGGTACGATATTTCTTGTCTCTTTTTATTAATCCTCTTTTTTATTCCTCATCATTCATTGCTATCACGATGTGGCCTTATACTTGACTATGATGGCTCGAGTCAAGTGACGATCAACATCAAGAGATGCAATGATACTGCTACATCGCGGACCCATAGCGATGTCGAGCATCCAATCCGAGATCTGCTGTACCTTTTCGGGACGAGCTGAATAGTCTGGGATGGTGCTTGTTCTTGTTCCAGCATCGTAACACACGCACTGCACTCGATACACCAGGTGCACACACAGGCACACACACCAATATGCAAGCATGTGCAGGGTCACCCGCACACACCATCATGAGCTTGACCGGGACTGGAGACTGGGATTGAGCTGACGAGATGTTTGCTGCCGCAGTAACTGAACTGAACTGAACTGGTGCTGTACTGCTCCCGGTCTAGTACCAGCCTCTCAACCAACAAAGCGAAACATACAGATCGGAAATTCCTCATGACGGCGGCGCGAAAGAAGAAGCTGAGTATCAGCGGCATTGCAGGAAGCAACAAGAAGGAGAACATGAAGGGCAGTGGAAGAAGCAATGGAACAGGAGGAGGAGGATGGAGTTTTGGGCGATGGAGCTCTACAAAGACAGCTTCAACAAACACAACGAGCAACTCGGTCAGTACCTTACCTTTCTTTACTTCCTTTCTCTTATTACTGTCTTCTTTTCTCTTCTTGTTTCCCCCTCCAGCGAAAGTCCATTCATTCACATGTGCTGTGCTTCACACCCACTCGCTTCACTTCCCGACCCCCCATCAGCCATCTAGTCTACGCCTTACCTTACTCAGGGCAGCCTACGCAGTAACTACACCTTGTCAAAGTTGGGTTTAGGGGCGTTACCCAAGTCCCTGGAAGTTTTTAAGAGGTTCCGTCATCAGACCAAGAGGCTGCCCCCCCTGACTGAGCCTTTACCGGGAGCAGCCAGAAAAAAAAGATGATGATCAGTTGAAAGAGAGTGAGGAAGTGAGTTTTCTAGGAAAAGTCAATTGCGCCGATGGAAAAGCACTCGATAAAATTCAATCCAATGAGGAAACGCTATATCATGACACAGCACATCAATTGCAACAAACCCCAACAGCCATTTTACTTTATTCTCTCGTCTCTTCCATCCTCCTCTCACCCTCAATTTTGTCCCCCCCCAGTCCCCGTCCCCTCTTGATCGAGTCTCATCTTGACCCGGGGAGGCTTGTTCAAAGGCGGATCATCCCATCCCATTCTCTCATTCTTCCCTTTCCATTTCCTTGCTTGCCCCTGCGCGGATCCTTGCAAAAACGCAAAAACCGAGCAGGCCGCAGCTGAAGGTAGCCTACAGCGGCCTAGCCCCGGTCCTGTCCCAATGGCTCAGCGGCCCACGTCACCCACCCGCCCGCGCTGACAGGTCACCTCACTCTACATGTACAAGTGAAAGCCCTGTAAACTTTACAGCTAACATCGTGATTCCAGGGGACCACTTGTCCCATTTCAGTGCCTTCTGGTTCTGCTGCTACTGCTGGAGGCGCTACTGCTGCAAACGCTAGCAATAGTTCAGCCAGTCCAAGCCCAAGCCAGAGTCCAAGTCCAGGTCCAAGTCCAAGTCAGTGCCCGAGCACAAGCACAAGCACTACGAGCACCCACCAGGACCAGCGCGGACACTACTTTCGATCCCACCTTCATCAACACGCCAGCTCGGCTTCGGCGCCGTCTCATTCTCATCCTCACTCTCATTCCCACTCCCATTCTCACGCTTCAGCTGTCGCCGCTTACAATTCGGCCCTCAAGAGACCCCTCGTCACTGTTCATCCTCTCTCCGACTCCAATTCCGTCTCCTCTGTCTCCTCTTCCTCGACTACAGCATCATCTACACCAACATCATCATACGGCTCGCCCACTACCACCGCAACAACAACCCCGGTCTCGTCTCCTGCCTCGTCTGTCGCATCTCCAACTCCAAGATCTGCATCAACATTCGCTACTCCCGTATCTGTACCGACCAAGCCCCCAAAGAGATCCGTCCACTTCCGCTCTGGCACGACAATCATCTCTAGCAGTAACAATAACAGCACCGCGCCCTGTATTCCCGTCCTCTCTGTCGTGCCTCCGCCTGGCCAAGACGGCGGCGACGGAGAGGCAAGACGGCCCGCCATGCAGCGAGTTTCTTCCTTTCTCCCCTCGTGGGACAAGAGGTCGTCGGGAGGTTCTAGAGCTGGCCTCTTTGGCTGGTCCTCCAACCGTTCCAGCACCTCCATATCCGTCGCAAACTCCAATGCATTGTCCAGGTTAAATACTGCGGCCGCTAATGCCAGTGGCCGAGTACAGCGGGAGGCTTTCTGGCCTGCCACTCTGGATCTCGAATGCGAAAAGGCTGCCCGCATCCTCAAGTCTTTCTGCAGTATGCTTGTCTCACTTTGCTTGTCAGCCTCATTTTCTTGCTAACATGATTACACAGCGGATGGATATCTCGTGCCATTGGAGGAAGAAGAAGACGCACAATCGACGACAAGTGAACCACGCTCCCCAAAACGAGTCACCAAGAAGATCCCCAAGCGCATCATCCAGAACGCAGCCGGAATCGCCATCTTTACCTGCATGCGCAGCGGTCTGTACATGACAGGCTCCGGCGGCTCCGGCATTCTCATAGCACGAAAGTCAGACGGTACCTGGTCACCCCCATCAGGAATCATGTTACATACACCCACCCTCAGCTTTATTATCGGCGTCGATGTTTACGATTGCGTTCTCGTTATTAACAACCTTGCCGCCCTCGAATCAATCACAAAGCCTCGTGTCACCCTAGGCGAAGACGTCGGACTAACTAGTGGCCCCCTTGTATCGCTTGACTCAGATGAGTCGCACATAAAATGGAAGGACCTGGGAAATACCGTTTTGACATACCTGAAAGCGCGGGGTCAAAATCAGGTCGTCAACTTGAACGGGTGTATCCTGGCCGAGCGAGGGAACGAGAATGAGCGATTCTATTCCAATCAGGTAACACAGATGGACATTCTGGCTGGTAACGTCTCTCGCCAAGTAGAGGAGGTAGGCCCGCTCTCAGAGGTTATCAAGATGGCAGAAGGTAGGACAGACTACGATGCCTCTGTGATAAGCAAAATTGCTGCGGAATGTGCGCCAGGAGACGCCATGATCGCGACACCCAAATCTTCGACACCCGCCTCGCCTCGAACTGCCTTTGGAATCCCCAATGTCGATGATCCCGATCCTTTTGGCGTGTTGGCTCTCGAGATGGCTGGCTTGGAAATTCGAGAGGCAGGATCAAGACTGCGACCTACCAGCAGCCAATTTGACTTCAACCCCGCGCCTACGAGCCCAGCATTCTCAAAATTCAACAGGCAAAGTATAGACACCTTTGTGACGAGGAGTAACCGAAACAGTTACATGTCCTCACGAACGGTGAAAAGTCAAATGACAGATGCTGGAACACAGACGGATGTGGGCACAACACCCGAGACAACGCCCAGCCCAGGTCAAAGCGAAGACGGTTTTGACAGGTCTACCCGCACGCAAATTCCCGAGGTCACGGAGGAAGAGGAGGAAGTTGATTACACAAAGGTCGATCTGACCCCTATAAGACATTTGAGCGGAGCCCATACTCCTCTCAGTGCGACCAGCCACAGTAGCACAACAGCTGTGGAACAAGACACCCTTAAGGTCGAGCCCCGGGATGACACTGACAAGGCCTCGAGCAACTATGACAGCGACAGGGACGACAAGAGCAGCCGAAAGACCGACAATGAGGGTGACTCCGAAAGCGAGGCGGAGGAAGACGAGGAGGAGGAGCCTGTGGTGTTCGAGGTGGCTGCTGTCCAGCCGGCCAGAACCCAGGCTGTTGCATCCCGCATGATCCACGCCAAGGGTAACATGGTTACCATTGGCAAGAGGATTCCTCCCCCGCTGCCCATGAGGAGCCCTGCTAGGACCTCGCGATCCAGTAAGAGCGAGATCGGCGATGTCTCAAACCTCCGAAGCCCTCTGCGAAAGGAGGCTTTCAGCGAGGAAGATCTGGCATCTGAGGATGAGCAGACCAAGTCTGACTCTTCACCTTATCTCAAGCCCCAGGAGTTCAAGGTTGAGAAGGTCAGAGTTGAGACCAAGAAGGCCGAAGAGCCCAAGATTGAGGAGCCAAAGGCAGAAGAATCTGAGGCTGAGGAGGCTAAGGTCGATGAGGTCAAGGTCGATGAGCCCAAGGTCGATGAGCCCAAGACTGTCGAGAACAAGGCTCAAGATGACTCATCCTCCGAATCTGAAGTCGAGTTCTTCCCAGCCGAAGAGGCAAAGACGGATATTGCCAAGACCGAGGAGCCTCAAGCAAAGGAGCCTACTACTGAGCCCGCCAAGATCGAGAAGCCAGAGGAGGAGGAGGAGGCTGCAACTGAATCCAAGGTTGAGACCAAGGATGCTCAGACATCACCTACACTTCCCCAGACTGAGCGGGCAGAAAGCCCCGTGACACCCGAGAAGAAGCACACATCATCCATCTACACTGGCGTTACTGATGACCGATGGAGCGTTGATGGTTCCACACTTACAACCCCGACATCTGACCGACCTTTCTCGGTCATTGACGATGTGACTGAAGACGTGACCCCACGAAAGCCATCAAAGGAGGTGGAACCAACTAAGGAGGCTGAGCCAACTGAGCTGAACGAAAAACATGAAGACTTGAAGAAGATGACATCGAATGAGACAACTCCCAACACGATCACGGTTGTATAATTGAGAACGACGATGGTTTTACATCAGTAGATGGGATATGGCGCACGACCTGCACTTTTCATGGGTAATTACTGGGCGGCTTTTTGAGAGAAGTTCTTTTTTTTGCGCATTCTTGTCAATACTTTGGTGAAAATGTACGTTATGATGGGATCTTTGTGTGTTCGGGGATCCGATTTGAGACCCCTGATGGCGTTTGTTGGGTTGGTCATAACCACTTTGTCAGTTCTCTCGAGCAGCGCATAGCTTATACCAGCTCGAGGAGCAAACTGATGAGAAGAGGAATGGGTCTTGGTCGATGTACTGGATGTGTCATGGGATGGATGAGACGAGAAGAGATGAGACGAGTAAGGCCTGAACATATGGATAAAAAGGAAAGGATCCTTGAAGAACGCAAGTGATCCGTGTACCTGGAGTTAGTTGTGGTTTCTTGGAGGCCTGGCCTGGTATAGTCTAGAGGTCAGACTATGATAAAGTATTATTCCTAATGCCATTGAATAGATACAGTATGAACTGGCTTTATTGTTTCCTATAATTGATTGTGAATGAATGAATGAATGAATGAATGAATGAATGAATGAATGAATGAATGAATATAGTGTCTGAGGTGAATGGTCTGTCTTCTTTGACTGGCACTGCACTGCACTGCACTGGCAGAATTGATAGTGACAACAACAATAGCTCAATGGTTTGCCTACACTGCTTCCAAGCATTTAAAATTACATTAGAGATGGAACTCACAACTCTTCAAGTTTGAGTCTCATTTTGGCTTCTTGATACCATTTAGAGCACGTTCTGAGCAAGTTTTGAGTCTGTCATGATGGCCTATAGAACTCCAACCAAGCAACGAAGAGACCAGGGTGGTCACGTGCACCACAGCGCTCAAGATGCTGCGACACCAGCCACACTCACGCCTGTCGCGTCGTCCTCAGCCCGGTACCAGCTCCGGGCGCGCAAACCTCGAGAAGCCTCGCCAACACCAACACCAACGCGACGAAACAACGGCTCAGTAACGCCATCACCACACAAATACCACAACCACTATAACTACCACTACAACAACAGCCTCGATCTCGGTGCAAGTGCGAGGAAGCGAAATCGCACAATGTCAAGCACGGCCGGCAAATGGCGCGAGGAGCAGGTCCTCATCATCTGCCCTGGCAGCAGAACCACTATGGCTCAGCTGGGTTGCAGTGAATTGACTCCTCCTGCTCGGCGCATGCCTACCAGGATGTTTAAGGAGGGCGATCAGTGGGCTCCCTATCACAAGACGAAGCGCACGACTATTGTGAATGGTGTTGAGGAAGAGGAATGGTTGGAGGATGTTGATGAAGACGAGGGAGCTGTGTACCCCATTGAAGGTATGTGTATACAGCCATTGAAGGCCGTACAAGGACTCAATGCTAATTGCGCATCTTTGTAGCTGGTCGCATCGTCAACATGAGCGCTCTCCTCGCTTTTCTCGATCATGTCCACGGCTTGCTTACAACTACATACCACAACACTCCCATCATGCTCATGGCTTCACCACAATGGACACGACCCGACTGCGAGACAATTGCCCGATACGTCTTTGAGAACACGAGAACACCTGCGCTATGCATAATCCACAGCGGAATCGCTACGCAGTATGGTCTGAAGTGGCCTAACCTGACTGTGGTGGACATTGGCTACCAAAAGGTCGACGTTACAGCAATTCACGATGGAAGAGTTGTGAACCACATGGACGTCAGCGCATCTGATGCCGATGGTGAAATCAGCGGAGGCGAGGTTTTCACAAAGAGCTTGCTCAAGTTGCTAGAAAACAAGGGGTTCAACCATGAAATGGCGGAGCAGCTGAAGAAGAGCAACATCTGCGAAGTCCTCCCCTATGTTGCTACCGAGGAGAACTTGATGGAACTTCCCACGGAGAACACTGCAGGCGCAACAGGCGGTCAACCAGCTTCTGCCATTGCAGAGGCTGCACCGAAAGCCCCTGAAGCGCCCAAACCCACCGACAATGGAGATGCTGATGAGGGCAATGGTAACCCAGAGGATGATGGAGTTCTAGACGTCGCAGCCATCGTTACAAGCGGGCAGACAAAGGAATTCCTCGCCAAAAAGGAGAAGGAGAAAGAAAAGGGCAAGGGAGGTCGAAAGAAGGGCGAAAAGGATGCTGAGGGCGCCGCTAAGGCTGCGCGTCTACCCAACTCCAAGAGGACTCACAACACCTTCTTCTACGAGGAAATCATTCAGGAAGAGGTTCCTCAACCATCCAAGGAAAAGGAGACTCTAGAGACTGCTGCGGCTACTACCAATGGTAACGGCACAACAGAGGCTCCCAAGCCTGAGGGCGAGACCAACGGCGCTCAACCTCAGCCTCAAGCCGACAACACCGCTGCACCTGCGCCTGCGGCAGAGACAGAGACACCTGCGATAGAAGCGCCTAAGCCAGAACAAACTCAAGAGCCAGCACAGTCGATAGAACCCAAGCCTGAGGCTGAGCCAAAGCCTGACGCTCAACCCTCCAGCGAGACCCCTGAGAAGCGACCGAAGCGCATTCGTCGAGATGTCGAGGTTGGTCTTGAGCGCTTCACTTTCGCTCAACGTCGCGAGATCGATCGCATCGTCAACGCCATCTATCGCACTGTCCAGGGCATCGACGACATGTACATGCGACCTCCATGCTGGGACAACCTTGTCTTTGTTGGCAACGGTGCTCGTCTCCGCGGTCTTCGCGAGAACATTCTTCAGACCCTCAACGCCCGCCATCTCGTCTCCCCATCCACCGCCACAATGTTCACCTCAGAGCTGCCCTCTAACATGGCCACGCCCACTGGAACCGGCGCTCAAACTCCCACTGGCTCCTTCACAGGCGCACCTCACCAGCTATCCTCAAGCGGCGTGAACCCCCTCCTCCAGGCCGCTACCACGGCTGCAGCTGCTGGTACCGCTAATACCATGGTCGGCACGCCGCAGCCAGCTTCTGAGGCTGGAGGACCCACGACGACTCACCACTTCCACAGCCAGACTCCCACGAGCATCAAGACGGCTACTCTGCCGAACTACTTGAGCGAGTGGACAAAGAATGGCTTCGAGGAGTCCATGTTCCTTGGTGCTCAGGTCGCTGCTCGTATTGCGTTTTGCCTACACTCCAACATGGATGCCCAGACAATTGAGGCCCAAAGGCTTATGAGTTTGAGCAGAGTTGATTACAAGTGAGTTCCCTACTCTCAAAGAACATCTCCAAGAATTTCACTAACCGTGTCAAAGCGAACTTGGTCCCAAGGGTATCCGCACACATTCTATGTTGGGCTGAAATCACACAATGAGCTGATAATTTTATGTCATTATACGGGTTTCTCGTTCACATGGTCTCAGCACAGACTTTCAAACCGTGGACTTGAAAGAGGAGTTATAAAGGGGCCAGCGATATGGTAAAACGCAGACGCAAAATGAGTCAAGACTTGAAGACGAGCCGCGCCGAGGGAGCGGGTATAGCAGAGCAGAGCAGAAATGAGATAATACCATAGATTCGGACATGCCTTGTATGATTATACACAATCACTTGCTCAATTGAAAGAATTCCATGAGTTGAACTTCGCAACAGTTGAGTACACCAGGCACGGATCTAGCTGACTCCGACAAAAACATCACATTAATATTTGACTGTTTGCACCAGTTCCAGCTAAAGCACTATCACGACTCCCATATAATCGTCAGCATTCGTCGTCAACTGTTCCTCCTTTTGCCATCACCACAAGCCATATAACCACTGCATAATTCCACAGTACTTGCTTTGACTCCAAAAATGCAAGACGATCCAAGATCAACAAGAAGAAATAGACTATCAAGGGCATACGCCACTAACCAGCAGCGTTTCGAAGGGCTGCTTCCTCGGCAGCCTTGTGCCAGTCGGTTCGGAGTAGGTAGATATACTCAATCGATGCGACGCTTCATATTAGTAGTTAGAATATTGCTTCCAGGACGAGGATCTTTTCAACTTACGACATAGTTCCAACTGTGACACCGAGCCATAGACCGCTCAGCTTCCAATCGAGGCCAAAGGCCAGGGCGAGCGAGCATGGAAGAGAGAGGGCGTAGTACGCGATAATGTTGGCAGGGCCGCCAATCGACTGCTTTCCAATGCCTCGGAGCAGTCCATGAGCACCTGCTGCAAGACCATCAAAGACTTGCATAACCGACACGATGGGCATGACTGCTGCAACAAGATCGATAACATCGTCGTCCTTGGTGAACAACAGCGGTAGCTGATAGCGCATGGTGGTGTAAATAGTTAGGTTGAACAATCCGATGATACAAGCAGCAACAAAAGCCTGGACCTCATTAGTCGGACAATATCAATATTGGTTTAAGGAGAAACTTACCACGACACCAGTCATCTTGGCAGGTTCAACAAGGCCGGCACCAATCAAGTTGGCAATACGTGTTGAGGCAGCAATCGACATAGGGAATGGGATCTCGTATGAAAGTGTTGTGATGGTTGTCACCACACTCTGAGCAGCAAGATACTCGGGTCCAAATCGGCTCGAGAGGAGCGTGAGAATCTCGAAAGCCAGCCATTCTGCCTCGACCATGATCATACCCGGTAGAGCAAGTCGAATCATGATCCACCAGTTGCTGAGAGCCCGTCGGCTAAATCCACCCCAGCATTGTCGTCCATCCACGAAGCGGACATACAAGAAGAGGAATATGGGGAGAAGATTGTTACTGATGGCCACAGCTGTAGGAGCTCCAATGAAACCCCATTGCAACTTCCAAACCAAGAGCCAGCTGAGGAAGACGTTGAAGGGTGCAACAATCAGGAGAACATAAGTCGTAGCGCGGAAGAGACCTTGAGCTTGAGTAAATCGCTTACCACCCTCGAATAGGATGAATCCCGGAATACTGAAGATCATGACCCTGAGATACATGCCAGCAAGCTTTGCCGATTCAGGTTCCGGTACAATTGCTCTGATGATACCTTCGGAAAAGTACCACAGAACAGCGACAGGGAAACCGAGCACGAACAAGAAACAAGTCATTCGCTGAAACTGAAGCCCAACGAGATGCTTATGGCCAGACCCATATGCTTGCGCGCACAGAGTGTCGAGAGATGTAGCAAGGCCCTGAAAAGGCGCCAGACAAGTAATAGCAGCAGTCATATTGGCCACTGGTCAAGTTAGTACTCGCAGTTATTTCGTGAATATTCAGCTTCAGACTTACATGAAACAGCACCAAGTTCGAGCTTGCCAATTCGCCCAACAGCAAAGATACTGGTGACATTAATGGAGTATTGCAACAAGAAGGTGACGATGAGTGGTGCGGAATAGGTTATGATGGTCTTGGCCTCTCGCTGCCAAGTGGTCTTGATTCGATGCTCAGCAACAGCGTGCTCCCACGTATCGTTGAGGTGCTCGGGTAAAACACCGTCATCACGAGAACCTAAGAGAGGATCTGTTTCGCTGGGAGGCTGCACAGTTAGAGCAGGCGTCTCCTCTTCATCCCGCGCAATCTTTGTACTAAAAAGACGGCGGTAAATGCGAGTAAAAAGCCCATGCTCCTGTCGATATCCGTGCTTGGGTGGAAGAACATGGTTGTCTCGTAGCAAGCTACGCTCAGCATTACGAGACTGTTTCCTCTCTAGAGCTGTCAGGCCTGGCTCATCATACGTCTGAGGGTTCATAATTGGTCGTGAGCCTCCAAAAGCAACACCACTGGGTCGACGATACATGATGGGGTCGCCCTGAAGGTCCGACACAGAGACATCGTCGTCAATCGCATTGTCTTCGAACCCGTCATCCGAGCATGCCGCAAGATCTGCAGCCAGAGCGGCCTCAGCTAGAGGTGAGCCCACACGCCATGAAGATGACAGCGCTGGATGTGCGCCAGCACCACGAGGAGTGCCATAGGGCGAGACTCCAGCTCCTCGTCCTATTGGATCCATGTCAACTCACAGTCGCCTCAGCTGGAATCTTTTCTTGAGGCAGATGAAAATTCAGACGACAATTCTGCAAGGATCACACGAAAGAGACTTCTTCAGAGTGCAACAAGGGACGCCACTGAGTCAAATGGTGGAGTGCGAAAAAGTTGAGTGATACAAGGTAGTCAATGTGAGTTCAATTGTGCTGTCAACCTCATGCATTGAGATCAATGCGCAGATGGCAATCGTGAAGAGAGAGAGAGAGAAACAGAGAAACAGAGAGGAGGGAAACTAGATAAGAATATGAGGAGGCTGTATAGATATGTCGTTGTAGGCAAATCACTAGGCCCGATTGAAAAGAGGCAATAAAGCCGATTTTGCTGTTAGTCTGACTTTGCCATTCAAGCTAGCGTTAACTCGACCCGCCTCGCCACAGCAAAGGGCGCCATTCAATTGCCGTAAAGGCGGCTGACCCTGGCGTGGTGGAGTCTTACCACTTCTGGTCAAAGACACGCATCTTTCGATTCGGAATGTCGTGATAGGCGAATTGTATCTCAGCCTCTCTTTGACAGGATGCGGGGGTTGATCGTCAAGAAGGGGTTGTGGTTCGTGATGCCCAGATCTGGGATCATGGTTAACGGCGTATCCCGAGCTTGCATGGGTGAGGCTTTGAGTTATAGTTCGTCCCGTTGTAGATATCTTTGTCTAAGTCGATTGGCCCAATTCCTCGGCCAAGCCTATCGGCAGCCTCATCATGACTCCAATATCATGAAACTCCATCATTAAATCCAAGTCTGACCCGCCCAGTCAGGCTCTGTATGGGACATTGACGCAACCCATGGTATCTCCTCGCTTGCGTAACGTTGTAGTGGAGTGTCGTACGGCATTCGCAACCCAACTATTGATTTGCATGCATCCTTCTCGCCCGTACTTTGTGTATTTTCCGGCATGTCGGTCTTGAAAGTGCCTATCATGATCGAGTCTTGTTCTATCAATTCTGGCCATACCAAGACACCAATCTCCCATGATGCAATACGAATTTCGCCTGTTGCTCTGGCTGCTTCACCCCAAGCTTGTTTTGAAATATTAGCTGACGTTAAAAGACCCCAGTCTATAGACGATTTGTTTGACCGAATGTACGTCTTGATATGCGGTGCTGCCCTTTTGCGGCCACTTTCTCGCAAAGGGGTGTCTTCGGGAAGTTCTGTGAACCATTAGACAAAAAGTCCCAGGACTGCGTACAGTAGAGGTTAGACTCACTAGCACCGCGGGGTGAGTCATTGGCCCAATGATAGAAAATTGGGCGAAGGTACTCCAATTGTTTTGCCTGCTGTGATGACTGGATTTTGGTATGTATGGAACCCCCGGACGCGTATCCATCTAAAGATTTCCGGATCTCATCAGCGGTAGGAAAGACAACCTTAAACCTAGGCCGGCCGAGGCCTGGGTTTTTAGAACGAGTCAAAGGCTCAAAAAGAGACTTTTGTAACCAATCATCCTTTGCACCCAGCGTAGCAATAGAAGAAACCTGTATCACAATATCTGAGTCACCGTGATCTTGGCATGGTACATGCTGCAGACACCTTTTTAGAGCCGCCCAGCCCCAGGAAGTTTCTGACATATCCCGGGAGTCGTGCTTTCCCGGTACACTCGCAACTAGTGCAGCTTTGATACTTGAGAAGTTATGTTGTGTAAGCTTATCAGTTAGTGGTTTGCAGATGATCTTACGCCTATCATAGGCCTTTAAGTAGTTGAGAAGATCGATTTTGAAGCGTTGTCCGCTTCCAACAGAATGATCTTCCGGTGAAGCTTGAATACTTTGTGCACCCGACAGTTTGGGGAGTAGGGGCGATTTCCAGACGCCGTTGGTCATGTTGGTCCAATCTTTTGGAATCATATTGGCAGTATGGATGATGACTTGAGCAGTTTCATCGTGTCTGAACAGAATCATCATTTTCGAGTGATGTGTTCCGAACATCTCTGGCATAGGGGCAATATGGATTTTGACGTTTTCAAATTCCGATGCTGCGGTCTGTAGAGAGTTAGGACGTGAAGGCATGCCATTCTAGCTGTGGAAGAGAGTCTCCAGTTTCGTGGCCCGACCACATCCTACAACTTACCTCCAACGCTATCCTATTCACATCTTCACGTTTCCAGAAGCCGTGCACTAGGTGTACCTTGACGAGGTGGCGTGTGTCGGGGTCGAAAGAGTCCATGAGAAACGGAATATCGTGCAGGAAGTTGAACTCCCAACACTCTGAAATGAGAGGATCGCTGAGGAGGTCCTTAAGTGTCACGGCATCTTGATTGTCGCCCTCTGGGAGATCACGGATCCAGGTCAATTGCCATGGGGACTTCACGATAGTTGGTTTTCTGTCCCTCTTTCTAGGGGGGGTTATAGAGCGCTGCAGTGACTCTGGTGTTTGGGCATCAGGCTCCTCCATTCGCTGGCGTTTGGCCGGGCGATTCATGGTGGTGGTTTGGTGGTAGGGTCTTGCTGAGGGAATCTGTGAATGTTGGCTGGCTGGAGGAACACCTTGACATAAGGTTGTGAGATAGGTTTGACGGTAGTTTCTTGATGCAATGCGCCAACAAGGGCTAGTTGAGAATCTCGAGATCAGTCGAGAAGGTGTTTGTGAAGCAATCGTCATGTATGTACGAGGTCGGGAAATAAATTACTCTGTGTATCTCGGAGAAATCCTTTTAACGTGAAACAGATGTAAGTGCGCTGCTTCGAAGGGGCTTGATACTGAAGATTGAGTTGTGAAGAGAAGAAGTTGAGACTCAATTTGGTTGCTTTGATGGAGGTAGTTCCCTTGGTCTGACCCGTCTAGGCTGCTTCCTTCCTTGTCGTTGATCAGAGCGGGACATCTTATGCTCTAGGCAGTCAGCACCAGTCACTCACTGTAAATGTTAGACAGATAGTAGATAGCTTGCCTATATTGTTCCTATCGAGAATTGCATAAGGTAGCTCTGTTTACAGCATATCAAATACTGCCCTTGATGGATTTATACAGCAATAACTTTGGTCGACATGTTCTCCATCATCTCTAAACTCACCTGTAACAAAAAACACTCCAAACCAAACAAAGTCAAGTGTCCCAATTTAGAGTGGAGTGGCTGAGCAAGGGCCCTCTCCCTCTAACTATCTATCCCTGTGGCGTGGCGTCGAATTCCCATACGGAACGTGTTCTCGAATCGAATGCGCCTCCTGAATAGCGACTCTTTTGTCCTCCTTTATTATCTATCCTCTCCCTATCTTGTCTATTCTCATTTTTTGCCCCTCATCAGCATCGTCTCCTTTCGCGCCTGGTGAGCGTGATCGTGTGATTGCTTTTCTGGCCATTTCCTTCTTGTTCTTTTCCGTATCGCACACCTTCAGCTCCTCAGCCTCACCCCATATGATCGCCAGTCGCTAATTGCTCGCTCTACTGCCTAATCTGGTTCGACCTTGCTTCTCTGATACGGTTACGGCCTCGATATATACTTTGATCGTTTGCGACGTGCGATCTCTACAATATAAGCCCAAGTTACTCTACGCATAATACCTTGGCGCCCCTAGCCCAACATGCGCTTCTCGCCACTTGCGATCCTCGCTGGGCTGTCAGCTGTAGCTCTGGCCGAAGAGGAGAGGAACCCAGTGACCGACCCTACGACTTTTAACGGAAAGTCAGTACCGCCATTCAAGGAGCTGACACCATCAAACTGGGAGGAGGAAACAAAAAAGAATAAGTTCTGGATGGTCAAGCATTACAGGTATGTTGAGCTGGGTAAGGGTGTAATTCATATGCTTATGCGTTGTCAGCCCGTACTGTAAGCACTGCACGAGATTCGCTCCAACATTCCAGACACTCTACGAATTTTACTACACCTCGAAGCCCCCGACCGAAAACCCCGACGACACTTTCACAAAGTACTACGATTTCGCATTCGGAACGGTGAATTGTGTTGCCTACTATGATTTCTGCATGGACCACAACATTCAGTCATACCCGACGACGATTCTCTACGAAGACGGAAAGGTGTTCGACACGCTGCGAGGAATTAAGAACATGACAGCGTTGACCACCTCAGTCGAGAATGCGCTTTCCAAAACCCATCCAGGACGTCCTGCACTCGTGGAGTTGCCTCAGCCTGGTGATACTGTGTACCCTGCGCCCAAGGCTGAGGAACCAGCCGCCGAGAAGAAAGTGGAGGGAGCTCAGGGAGATGCTAAGGCTCCTGTGGAAAAGCCCGCCGTTAACGCCGAGAAGCCTCTTGACGCCGCTGCTGAAAAGCCGGTTGAGGAGCCAGCTGGTAAAAATGCGGGCAAGTCTTTGGACGACATTACCGAATCACCCAAGGATGCAGAGAAATCCGATAAGACCGAATCAACCGAGAAGAAGCCTGAGGAATCTGCTGCTGCTAAAGAGGAAAACAAGAACACGTTTGGCGCTGATTGGAAGGTCCCAAGCACAGGCCAGATGCTGAAGAAGACCAAGCCCAAGGATACCACTCCTAAGTACAATCTGGAGGGTACAAGTGTGCCTCTGACCCCTGAAAACTTCGACAAGTTGGTCACAAGCTCTAAGGATCCCTGGTTCATCAAGTTCTATGCTCCCTGGTGCTCTCACTGCAAGGCTATGGCCCCTACATGGCAGCAATTAGCCAAGAACATGCAGGGAAAGCTCAACATTGGTGAGGTCAACTGTGAGGCTGATCACAAGCTTTGCACACAGATGGGCGTCAAGGCATTCCCTACCATCTATTTCGTCACAGGCACCGAAAAGGCTGAATACAAGGGTCTTCGCGGAGTTGGTGATTTCGTTGCATACGCCGAGGGCGCTCTTGAGGTTGCTGGTGGCGTTATTGATGTCGATGCCGAGAGCTTTAAGGAGCTCGAGAAGACTGAAGAGGTTCTGTTTGTCTACTTCTATGATCACGCAACTACTACGGAGGACTTCAAGGCACTGGACGCCCTCCCGCTCAACCTCATTGGACGTGGCAAGATTGTCAAGACAAGTGACCAGGAGCTTTGCTCTCGATTCAAGATCACAACTTGGCCCAGACTTTTGGTTTCGCGCGAGGGACGTGCCACTTACTACACCCCTATCACTCCTGATGAGATGAGAGACGTCGATTCCCTCACCTCCTGGATGAAGTCTACTTGGCTCCCGCTTGTCCCTGAGATGACTGCTATTAACGCCAAGCAAATCATGAGCCACAAGCTGGTTGTGCTTGCGATTCTGAACCGCAATGACGAGGACCGTCTACAAAACTCCATCTCAGAGCTCAAGAACGCGGCCAACGAGTGGGTTGATCGCCAGGTGCAGGAATTCCAACTTGAGCGTAAGAAGCTTCGGGATGCCAAGCAGATGAGAATCGAGGAGGCTCAGAGCCGTGACGATCAGCGTGCCCTTCGTAATGCCAAGGCCATCAAGATTGATATGGACTCTACCCGTCGTAAGGAGGTTGGCTTCGCTTGGGTTGATGGTATTTTCTGGCAGAGGTGGATTGCCACTACGTACAACATTGACGTTCGAGATGGGGAGCGTATCATTATTAACGAGGAAGATGTAAGAATTATAAGTACCCCTTGTGTGATTGACTATACTAACAAATTCACAGCGACACCAGTTCTGGGATACTACCCCTACAGGTAACCAGATCATGGTTAGCCATACCTCTATCATGGACACTCTTGACAAGATCGTCTACGGCCCCAACCCAATCTCCCCCAAGTACACTATCGGTACTTTGGCCAAGTTCTTCTTCGACATCAAGATGAACTTTGTCGACCACCCATTCCTGTCAATTGGATTTGTGATTGCCGTTTGCTTTGGTCTCTACTCTTGGATCCGCAACCGTACCAGACGGTCTCGCGGCACTTTCTTCCGCATGGACGACTCCCTTGGTCTCAAGGATGGTCTTCTAGGACAGAACGGTAACGACAAGTCTGATTAGACTTACAGGCTGTGAAAACAGTGCTGTTGAGCGGAAAGGGGCGAGGAGAAAACTGGACTGATACTCGCCAATGCGAATCGACAGGGGTTATTGGAATGGGTTCACAACAGGATTCGCTATAGTTGCGTGTTGATAAATCGCGGAGTTTTGGGTCTGATATCTATTTATTTAGATTACGTGTCACTGTATACTACTTACTTATTGAGCTGATGCGGGAATACCACGCTTGCGTACATATGTCACGGTCCCATCCTACCATTGATCAACCTGTGCCTATGTGCTTGAAACGTGCTGATGCAGTGACCTCCTTTTTGACTCTTTTTTCTTGCTTCTTGTCTCATCCATACTTGACTTTTACAATATACTTCACACTATGGTCGTACGACATAACACAGGAGTCTATGTCAAAGAATGGTGCTGTGTCTCTTGGAGAATGAACATTGCGATTACTCGCACCGCAGAGCTTAGTGCCAGATTCTAGGAAGACCTGGTACATGTCTGCTTTCGCCTTGTCAGATGGGATCCAGATGAGCCCAGTACCAGAGCTGCATTACAGCCGCTATCGCCAAAAT
This sequence comes from Fusarium tjaetaba, assembly GCF_013396195.1. NCBI lineage: Eukaryota > Fungi > Ascomycota > Sordariomycetes > Hypocreales > Nectriaceae > Fusarium > Fusarium tjaetaba. The sequence continues at coordinate 18,655 of NW_023501407.1, read as the reverse complement.
GAAAAGCACGAGAGTCACGGAAGCGACTGAAAGGTCGAGCTAGGGTGGACATAAAGAAGCAACTATCACGCTCCGAGAAATCCAGAACAACAATACTGCATTCACAGAGGCTGCCTGGACTTTACCAGCGCCAACAGCTCTCGCTATCGTTGCTCCTAGAGCTATAAGCGTATTGGCAAGGATGGTCGGGCAACTGGAATCTGTCCTGCAGTACACAGGCATGGCGATCGACGCCTATGCGGATAAGACAAGTAATGGAACCATTGGCGCTGGGGTCCAGTTCAACTGCTCGATCGCGGGTCTGACGACAGTCGCAAGTCGAGAGCGAAATCCAGCAGCAGATATGCTTCTCCCCAATCTACTAACCAAGCTGGAGCCTCGCGTCCGGAATGAGACCATCACAACTACCGTCGCGACCACATACACGTCAGACGACTTCTACCGAGAACATCGAGAGTGATCAGAACAACTCCTACTTCCACGGCTCGAAGCGGAATCGCTATACGATGAGATTGAGGCAGCGGTTTCTGTTCATTAGAGGTTCCGAGACAAGCTGATACTCTGATACTCCAAGATGAGGTTGCTCACTAAGCGTGACTGGATGAACAATCCGACCAAGAATGAGATCGTGGTTACCGAGGAGGTTAGCCAGCTGGTCATCTCTGGCGGTCCCATGGAAGAACTTGGCGACAATATTGAGGACCTTGCTTTAGAGATCAAAGATACTCAACCAGAAATGGCGCTTCAAGTAAAAGCAACTTCTGAAAGTCTCTTCTTATACAATCGATTCATCAGAGATATGGATCACTGGTTCTTGGACGAGCAGCTATATACTGCTTTCAACGTGGATGGCCAGGAGAACAACTTGTCGATTATGCCGGAGTTCACTAATCTTGTCAAACACTCAGGCGGCGGTCGATCATCTCGCTGATGTACTGGGTGTTGTAGATGATGACCTGGCCACGGCCATCAAGGATTGCTACAAAGAAGAGTAGAATGCCGAATACCAGAAGCTCTTCACAAATGTCAAGAAGAACCACGCTGATACTCCGTATTTGAGATATCTCTTAAGTTTAGTCCATGTCTAATATTGATCTATGAACGAAGCAAGATACAAAGAACCAGTTCCAAGCGTTTACCCCCTTTGTGTCCAAATACTCCAACCCTGACCGCAATCAAGTATAGAGCTCGTTTGTGAGATTATTCAAGGTCAAACCTTCCTTAGCGATATCTCCAGCATCAACCAAGAAATCAAGAGGCATCTCAACGAGTGTACCACGGATTCGTGACAACCACTCCCTGACCTCCCTCACACCACCAGGGAACTCAGATTTCACAATGTGGCCATACTCGACCTTGCCCTTCTTGAGCTCTGCCTTGACATCCTGATCTTTCTTACCAGGGATGATGAAGTACTGAGAGAAGAAAGTGTCGTACTCCTTCCAAGTCCTGACTCTGTTGGTGGGAACAGGGTGGAATGCTCGATCAAATGTCTCGGTGTTCACACGAGCAGTGCTGGTCCAGAGACGTTGGAAATCTGGGCTGAGCGGATCAACGACGAGATGATCAGCTGGAGAACCCCAGTCGTAATCGTTGGGGTCTCGGTCGACGGGTGTCCAGTTTCGGTTTGGTTGATCCCAGCGTTGATCGGGAACAAGGCCGAGGTGCTTGCGGAAGAGGAAGCGGCGCAGAGAAGCAGCGAAGCGAGAGGCCGTGTAAGGACGTCCATTCATATATGACTCTACAGGTGTAGGGTCTTCGATGACAACTGCGATTTCAGAGTCGTGGTCGCCGAGTTGTGAGCGGTCGTTCAAGTTGGCTGAGCCACAAATAACAAGTTGGTCATCGACGATGAGAAGCTTGCTGTGGATGTACAACTCCTCAGAGACGAAAGCGTTAATCTCGTCTTCAGGGTTGCCATCCCAGCGTAGATCAGTGACTCTAGGTCCTTTGTCCATGTAGCAGGAGCTGATAGTGTCGAGAGTGTTATCGCCAACTTTGCTAGCCCCCTGTTGGTATCTCTGGTACGAATCTGCTCCACCTCCTTGGGAATGACCTCCCTGGGAATAGCCTCCTTGCTCTTGTCGCTGCGGCTGGTCATCATATCTTGGATCAGAGTGGCCTGAGTAACGCTGTTCCTGTCGACTTTCATATCGGGAAGAGCTCGAGTGTTCACTATACTGTGGGCGATCATCGCGGCGGGAGCCATAGCTATCAGATTCCTGTCTCCCACTATACCGTGGGTCAGCTTGAGGATGCTCATAGGGATTGCGCCCAGGTCGTCCATATCCTGCATCTGGCCGTTCCCCGTAGTCACCTCGCCCACCGTAACTTTGCTGTGAGGAGCCACGATAGTCGTCATCGCGTCCATATCCCTGTTGAGAATATCCTTGGGGCCTAGACTCAAATCGAGGATCGGCTCCAGGGTGGGCATAGGGATCTCGGGCTGGTTGACGCCCATACTTGTCGCCTCGACGTTCGTCGTCGCTATCACTGTCACGCCGTCTACTGTGGCGGCCACCTCGGCGGTCATCATCACTGTCGCTATCGCGTCTGTATTTGGACCCAGAGTGACCTCCACGGTAGTCATCGTCCTGGCGTCTGCTGTCTGGTCGGGAGTTGTAGCCCCTCTGAGACTCCTGGCGGTAATCATCGTGCTGAGATCGGTCCCCATAACCTCGACTTTCGTAGTTATCACCTCCTCGTGAGCTTGAAAAGTCGCCTCGACTCTGTTGGTACTGATCGCGTGCTGCCCTTCCAGATCCCTCATCTGGGTAACCGCCCAGTTCACGGTCTCTCTCCTTTCGAGCCTCTTCGTATGACACACCAGTTCGGGCTTCGGCATCAGCCATTGTCTTGGAAATATTGATTCGATCAAAGTTTCGAAGGTTGTAGAATCCGATGTATCTGGATGTATCTCGGATGCCTGCCTTCTGAAGCTTCTCGATGATACTGTACCCACCACGTGAGATCGAGTCATATTGAAACTCCATGATGGCTCTGGTTCCTAGAGCTCCCTCGCCCTGCAAGTCTCCTGCAAAGGCCGGGACGGCTGGCATCAAAACCCAGACATGGAAGGGTGTTCCTTCATGGTCAGCGCGGATAATTCGTTCTACCAACGCAGCACCGATCTTGTTCTTAACAACTCGTTGCTTATCATCGGTAGCAGTGATGAAGAACTGATTCGTTAGCAAATGGTTGTAAATCTAAGGAAAGCTAAAAGTTCACTTACTTGGTTCTCAATGTAAACGTAGAACCTAGAGTTCTTGATGGCGTCGATGTATGCGTTCTGGATCGAACGCTCAAGAGGGTGACCAGACGACCACTCAGCACAGCTGTACCATATTAGTAAGTTTTATACACTTAAACCCATAGAATAGGGAGGAATCAAGTGAACTCACCTTCGAATCATCTGGATGTGAGGCATGTCACCACGACTTTCAGATCTGTGCCCACGGTCACGATGAGAGTCATCATGTTCACCAAACGATCTCAGTCGATCCATGCCACGGCTAAACTGCTGTGTCAAGCCACCCAGATAGTCATCATCACCCCTTGATCGTCTATCTCCAGAGCCGGAAGTGTCCCGTGGTGGCAGCTCGAGCTTGTGATACTTGCCTGGATTCTTCTCCTTGTACTTATCTTTGAAGATGAAGTTCCTGTGCATAGTTAGAGACCATATAGATGAACTAGAAGTTGTGACGACTTACCATCGGTCGATAAAGTGATCGACCATGTCACGGGTGATAGGTCCGTTCATGCTCAGAGCAACGTCTGACCAACCCATTCTCGAGCTCTTGGTTCGGTCCACTAGATTGAATCAGTTATGGTTTCCTTAAGAAATGCTCCGATTAGAGGAATGACTTACGCTTGTTTTGATCCCAGTCCTTAACATCAGCGAAGTCATAGACTCTGAGAAATCTTGTTAATATGACTCTTAACTTTTCTTTTCGAAAACAAGACATACCTAGCATTGTTGTAGTCTTGTCCTGGGAAAATAATAGCATCCAAGTTACCGGGATGAGCGTCGGCGATGGGGTGACCTAGTTGAAACGGTGAGTGACAACTTCCCCTATACAACACACAAACTTACTGTTTGTATCCCATCTTCCAAAGCCTTGAGTCACAAGAGTTAGCATTTCTCTTTATGAGTAAAACAAGGGGTTCTTACACATATCCAGTCCTCCCATAAACCCAATCTTGCCGTTGTCAATGACAAGGAGCTTCTCGTGATGCGCCCAGTATAGCACAACTCCATCAGCAGTACCGTAGACAGCCTTGATAGCATCTCCAGAGGCTTTGGCAAGATCAAAGTTGGTCAAAGCCTTGATAGATTTGCCCAATTCCCTCTGCAGGTCGTAACCCGTAGGCAAGTGGTCAGGATGACGGAAGACATGAATGTTCTTGTGCAGCGCTTCAAGAGCAGTTCTCGTATGGCTGCTGTTGAGAGTCAAAGCTGCTTCAACCTCCTTATACACAATGATATAAATCTGAACGCCACGCTGAGCGGCCTGTTGGAGCATTCGATCCAGACGGTATTGCTCGTTCTTAGCAGGGGGGCGGCGAAGATACAACTCAGGACTCAACCACCAATCGAGAATGTAAATACTTTCCTGCGCCTCTAGAATTGACATGTCAGAGAATTATTGAATTCAATTTCTGGGTTGCTGTGACTTACGCTCAAGGGCCTGGGAGACGGCCCAGAAGTATGAAGCACCATCGACGTACCACTTGACGTTGCCCTTGGACTCTGAGGCAAATGAATGATATCGGTTCACTGCCTGCTGCCTTTGGAGATATTGGGCAGCAGAATCATGAGCCTGGTCATCCTTGTGAGATGGCTTTCCTCCTTGTGGACGACCATCGCTTGGTGGTCGGTCATAGCCTCCTTGAGATGGGCCTTGGGAACCATAGCCTTGGCTGCCGTGACCTTGAGAGCCATAGCCTTGGCTTCCATGGCCCTGACTTCCCTGTCCCTGGTTGCCGTAGCCTTGGTTACCATATCCTTGGGACTGTCCGTAGTTTTGAGACTGCCCATAACCCTGAGATTGCCCATAGCTCTGAGGAGGACCTTGGTTGCCGTAGCCTGAGTCTCCATAGCCCTGGGACTGCCCGTAGCCTTGAGAAGGACCTTGGTTGCCATATCCCTGATTTCCGTAGCTCTGACTGCCATGGCCTTGAGATTGGCCATAACCTTGACTTCCATACTGGCCTTGTCCTTGAGACTGGCTATAGCCGTAATCTTGCCCATGGGACTGCTGACTCTGTCCGCCGTGAGATTGTGATTGAGAGTCATGCTTATCATCATCGTCTTTCTTGTTCAAAACGCTCTCGACGTGCTCGCCGACCTTCTTAAGGAAATCCATGTCGGAAGACGAGGATGAGGACTAATACCTCAACGAGCCAAGGTCTTGGCGGTGAGGCTCAAGCGGAAGATGGATAAAGACTTTCAAAATAGTTTTAGGAGGAACAAACCAAAGTAGCCAAGACGTAGTAGATATTCAAGTAAGATTATGAGTTTTTTTCCACTCACACGACCAACAGTGATAAGCTGACGGACTGTAAGAAGACAGCTGAGCTTGGAAGCTCAAGTGGGGAGCTGATGACGCCGATGATGGCCACGGAATGCGGAGAGCCAATGAATGAGAGATGCCGTAAATAGGTACATCATCAGGGTTGCGTTATCAATTTAATTGCTCTAGACAAATAGGGAAGCTTCGTATTCTCATTGGAAGAACATTCATCAAGTTGCGGGGTTATACACACATAAACAGACAGACAAGACATGACACTCACTCAGAGAGTCAGCGGCAACTACACAACTCTCACAACAAACAAACAAACGTGAATCACAAACCATTTATACAGTGACAATCACTCTCGCTTCATCTGCTTCAAGCTGAATCACGCTAGAAAGCAATCCTACTGAACTTGACAGCTTTGACTGCCGAAACCAAACCCCGGTAAGAAAGACTCTAATGCAGGGCAACCCATTGGGACAAGTAACTAATAAAAAATCTACCGAACTCGCATGTCCAGTTTGTATGAGGCTCGTGTGAACTGCTGCTTAAACCCGATGAAACCTCTTGGCCTGCAACAACTCATTCAGAGAAGAATAGCCGTGATAGCCTGTTTGTGCTTCCTTGTATCAGACTCTATAACTGACTGGTATGACTTCAGTCAACTGATCATGATATCAACGCTGATATATGGATCGACTCAGCCTGTTTTCGGCAACCGAGATTAACAATGTGTGATAGTCCTGGATCAGCTACAGGTGTGAGGTGTCCATGACTCGGTGTCTGAACACCGAAGGATGAGCTGATAGAGTGGACTTTGTCACGATGTTATCCACGGAGTTGCAAGGAATACAGTGGACAGACAGTACCCGACAGTATGAAGAGTTCCCGTTCTCCATCCGTCCCGTCCCGTCTCGTTTCATCAACCCATCCATGAATTCACTAGCTTTCAGGCCTCAACTCTTAGTCAACTTACCCTCGATGGTCGGTCAACTTGTTGAAGCCATCGGCAAAGAACAAGGCAAAAGGCAAAAGCAATTCTCAACTGCCAGATTTGTATATGCGCCATTTTATTCCGACAATCTGTGGCAACCGTGGCGTGCAACCTCTTCACGATTGCTCCCGCAGAGAGTGAAAGGATTCGATCCAATCCAGAGTCGTCCTGAGGGTGTAAAAGAGCCAACTTGGTTGTCTAAGGTAACTAATAAGATGTCGACCGGGGAGGGTTGAATTGATGGGTTGCGGAGCCGTCGAACTTATACGCTAAAATCCACTGGACACGCAGCCCACTTACCGTTCCAGTGTGTACCTCTCCAGGGCCCAGGGCCGCTGCAATTACCCGCCGGAACGGTAACTACAGGGCATCAGTCATGGAGGGGACCATCTCAGGAACTGGAACCTGGAAAACTTCCATCTTTGCTAGGGCACCTTGTAACCCAACAACCTTGCATCCCACAAGCCCAGCCCAGCGTTACCTTAGCTTGCAAGTGGCTGCAGGGGAGAAGGCGACTTTTTTTTCTAAGGTGGTTCACTGAATCACACTCACACGGACGGACAGACAGACAGACAGACAGACCTAGAGACTGGACCTCATCTTAAATACTGTAGTAACCTAACCTCTAACGAGAGGCAAGCAAGGTAATCAGTCACGTTTTGATGCTCAGGTCTCTCTAACATCCATGGCCTTTTAACTCCCTAAGCCGAAATCCCCCGACCTCTTTTTCTCAACACTTCATCTTGCAATTCTCACATTTCTTAACCTTCAACCGCTTACTTGAGCATCAGCCCAAGTTTAAACTCTTCAAGTAAGTCTACTACTGCTAGCTTGCACCGGGCTCGAGCTCCTAAATCGGATAACCCTTAAGTTATCTCCCCTCATCGAGTTGCCTAATAAGTCAAGCCTCTGATAAATCTTGTACAGAATTTCTACACCAGAGTTGACCGATATTTCACTGATCAAATTCAAATATTCCATTGCGGTTGGATACATGGTCTCCAATCCTGCAGATGCTTATACGACAAAGAAGCATTGCACACTGAGACACAGCTTACTCTCTTGGAACCACTTAAACTCAAGACTCTCGACATAAGCTCGTCCAATCAACAAGATATCCTCAACATGACAGCTTCAGGAACAGTGGCTCTCTTCTCACCAGGGCAGCATGGACACCTGATACCCTATCTTGCAGCCATTCACGCCTCCTGTATCACTCACGACCGAACTATCGCAGAATTCCTCCCGCCCCTGTCTCACGAGAAACTCCTTGCTTGGTGGAAAGAGCGAATTGCGGAGGTGGCAGACGGCAAACGCCTCATCTTCATTCTCCTGAACGACTGCGAGCCCGGAGCTCGGCCGAACGGCTCCGATGTGGTGGGCGTTGTCATGTTAAACATGCCCTCTTCAGAAACTGGCCCATTCCGCGGTGTCGTCGAAAAGCTTCTCGTCCACAAAGCTTTTCGCGGTCGAGGAGGCGCCAGAACTTTGATTTCTGCTCTCGAAGCTGAAGCGACCAAGCGTGGTCGAACTATTCTGGTAAGTTCAATGTCCATCGTAACTATACTAACGTTAGCTCTTCGGCATGTAAGTCCCGGTAACTAACAACCGCTTAGCTTCTCGACACGGAGACCGGAAGCCCAGCAGAAGAGGTGTATAAAAAGCTCGGTTATGTCGAGCTTGGCCAGATCCCAAAATATGGTCTAAGTCCAAATGGAGAACTTAAGGGCGGTACCTTCTTTTGGAAACATCTGACGTTGCAATCCTGAGGCGCTATCATGGAGGGGTTAAGTGAATCGAATTCTTGTTATTAACAAGGATCGACTATCCAAAAGTGCTGTAGAAAATTCCATTCATTGGAGGAAAACGAGGCGACTCGATATTGCTGTTCTTATCATGGACCATGGCTGGCGGGGTGCTTCGGTTGTTTTCTAGATATCCATCCAAAAATATGAACATTTCACAACAAAATTGACATCGTCCATGCCTGTATAAGCTTGGGAAATTCTTGTACAAAAAAGAGACCGCTTTGATTGCTTTCCACACTACACGGTAGATCCACGATACTATTACAACTCCCAAAAAACGCCATCGTCCAAGGTCACTTTTAGATGCCATCTACTCGTCGTCGTCAAGCTCTTCAACTCTTGGGGCCTCGTAGTGCCGTTGCTGCACACCAGCAGTCTTGACCTGGGTATCTGTGCCAGTTGTAGTCGCACTTGTGTTGACTTGTCCAGTAGCGGCTGCGAAGGCGGGGTTGGGGGTGGTTCCAGGGGCAGCAGACTTCTTCTTTTTCTTCTTCTTCTCGGTCTGTACGTATTGTTAGTGATTTGTTTCATTCTCTCGTAGCATAGTCAACTGACCTCGTGCCAAGCCCAAACGGGTCTGAAACTGTCCATGAAAGAAACGTCTTCCCACAAGTTGGGGAATAGCCATAGTCCAGGTGGTGTTGTGAAGTAGGTGATGCAGAACAGGATAACTCGGAAGATGGCCATCAAGAAGAACAGTCCGAGCAGACCAAGGAGTCCCCAACTGAGGTAGTAGACACCCTGGCGCAGCACCAAAGGCCACAGAGGGTACAAGACGATAGCGAAGATGGCAAGGAGTGCAAGACCAGCGTAGATCTTGCGCTTGAGCTGGCCACCTTCCCACAGCCAGCAGTAGTACATATCCTCCTTTGCCTCTTGCTGCTGCTCAATCTTGACAGTCCACTGTCCCTTGACACGCTTGGGCTTCTTTCCGTTAGGGCCTGCCTGCGGTTCGACCTTGGAAACTCGGAGGGCAAGCATGCTCAGGGGCAACAACTTGAATGTGTTCTCGAGAGAAGCTCTGTCGGTGATTTCGGGGAGAAGAGGGTTCTTCTTGCGGGCTTTCTCATATGCGGGGGACTGAAGAGCTCGGAGGGCTCGCTTGACTAAATTTTGTCAGCTTCTGACGTGGAAGAGATTGGTGCCGTGTGGCCTACCTCGAAACATGTCCTTTCGCTCGCCGTTCAGAATCACAGTTCTAGGCTTGAGATCCTGACCTCGGAGGAACGAGGCAAGAGCAATAGCTTTGGGGTTGGGGGGTCCCGGCGTAATAGGCTGGGCGCGACCCTGCTGAGGAGGTTGACCGTGATCATGAGAATGACCGTTGTGGTCGTGGTCGTGATCATGGCCTTGCTGTTGCTGTTGTGCGCGCATTCTCATTTGCTCTTGCGCTTGTCTCTTGATATGCTCGATAAATTCAGGGACAGTCATGCCGTTCTTCTCAGCATCAATAGCGAGTTGGCGCTGCATTGCCTGGATCTGCTCGGGTGTAGGTCGCTGCCCAGGTTGCGGCATGGGAATCTGTCCAGGCTGGGGGCCTGGCTGGGGAGGTTGCTCAGACATGGTTTACTGCAAAAGTCAATGTAAAAAAGAGTGTAGAGAAAATGTTTATCGGGCTAAAGAATTGGATGAGAGAGACAGAAGCGCACGAAGGCGAAGTAAAAGATGTGGACTTGACAGGTTGACCTAAGAAAGAGTGAACATGGTGTTGCTGCCACTTGGACCATGCCGTGCCAATCATGTCATAGCTCGCCCAGAGACAACGGTGTTCACTTCCTTCCATCACTGAGCTCCAAAATTTCCGGGCGGATTGTTGATTGTCCGACTTCCGGCATATCCCCACGTGACAGCTAAGCCAGTGTGAGATTGAGGTGTGAATGAGCCTTGAAGCTGTATTTCATCAGAACTGCTTTGTTTGAGAACTGACAGCCAACATCATGGGCGATCGACTAACACAACTACAAGACGCTGTAGATCAGGTAAGTACAGATTCCATCTCAAGAAAATCTTTTGCTAATTAATCCTACAGCTAGCCACGCAGTTCGTTGCATGCCTTCACTATGTCAACAAGCGACATGACCTTGAAACACTAGGTCCTAATGACAAAGTTCGCGAAGTGAAAGATGCTCCAAAAGAAGGCATGTTAAATTTTATGATCGATTTGGAAGGGATCATGCTAACTTTCCTCAGTCGATTCACTTCCTCCAGATGAGTTTCGAGCTGGCATGGTTGAGTTGTCACAGGATCTCATTGTCAAAGAGCAACAAATCGAGGTCCTCATCTCATCTCTACCCGGCTTAGACAACAGTGAGATGGATCAGGAGAGGTACATCAAAGAGCTGGAGGAAGATCTGAAAATCGCTGAAGCCCAACGCCAAGAAGCAATCAAGGAGAAGGATCAGATCTTGTCTGAGCTTGACAGTGTTATTCGCAGCATACGACGACCATAATTACGGGTTCGGTCTGTTTTTGACACATTTATTGATGCGCAGCGCGGAGTTCAGGGTACGAATAACCAAATGGAAGGCTGGTAGCCCTCACAAAAGGAGCATTTTATTATTTTTGTTGAATAACCATAATACAAAGGTACCTCAGCCGAGTGAGCGCCTTGAACGCCACCGTCTAAAAACTTTATCATATGCCCTATAATCCCGTCTATTTCGTAACCAACCACAAATGTCATAATCTATGCCTTGTTTGAAGTAGATTTGAAGAACTGCGGGTAGACGTTCCGTAGCTCTCGCAGATGCTGGATTTGGTATTGCGAAGCAGGGGTCTTGGGAGCTGGTACTCCCTCCTCAACGAGATGAGCCGCTGTCCAACCAAACTTTTTGGCTTCTGTGCAGTTCAAGGCAGAATCATCTAGAAAGGGTTAGATGGAGGTTTGAGTAACAGCGGGGGGCAACTTACCAACAAAGTAACAATCCTCCACACGCTCGACGCCTGCTTCGCGCATGGCCTTCTCGTACATGCGGGGGTCCGGCTTGCAGAGTAACGGTTGTTCCGCATAGTTGCAGTATGTGAGACCATCAAAGATATCCTCGATGCCCAAGAGGCGAACAACCTTCTTCCCATGGTTCACATAGGCGTTGGTGAAAAGCCACACAGTGACCTTGGACTTGTCGATGTCCTCCAGGATTTCGCGTAGCTCAGGGTTGGGCTTGATGATTTCTTCAAGGGGTAAAGCATCGTCCACTTTGGCGTTGTAGTCCAGAGGATCAATTTGGTGATGGCGCACCAACCCCTCAATAGCAAGGCCATAGTTGGTGTAGTACTCTTTGTGCAGTTTCACAGCCTCATCCCAAGGGATCTCCAGGTGCTTGGAGAAGTACTCATCAATGAGTTTGGCCATTATGTCATGGACTTTTGTGCCTTTATTCACGGTTAGTTTCAAGTAGTCATAAACACAAATTTCAGTGTAAGCTTACTCCTCGGATAGAGACAGTTGTCAATATCGCTGCAACACAGTTAGCTCGGAGCCTATGAGAGGGTAAATTTCAAAAAGACTAACAAGAATAGGACCGGCTTTCCCGGGTTCATGTCCTGAGTACTGCCCATGGTGAATTTGGTACGGGTCTGAATATGGAGGTTGGGGTTGGGGTTTGTGGTGGTAAAGTGAGGATAGCGAGGTGTGAGATTTGGGTTGAGCAATAAAGAGGAGGCAACTAGAGGTTTTGAGAAGCGCTTCAATGATGATATTACGGTAACACGTGGTCGTAATTGGTACATTGAATGGCTATGAGGAGGAGAGAGACGGTTTAAATAGAATTTTATAGAGAATGGCGATCTGGGCCAAAAACGCAAGGCTAGTAAGTAATCAATCGCTTCTTTGGATCAACTCTGCAGTATCCGTAGGATATCGTCGGTATCCGTCCGTCGTCGATGCGCTACGTTTCACCCAATGACTCTTGCGGTGTGGCTGAATAATGAGCAAAGTTCAGCGCGGATCGTCTTCCGGTCTCCGATCGCGGGACTGTCATTCTGTCACTAGTTGCTTTTGGTGACATGTGAGTTGTTGTTGAGCAAACATTCGAGGACTTTCATGGAAGATGGCCCCTTTGTTTGATTAAATCTCCATCTAAAAACACGTTTGAATAGGTCACAGGACTTGAAATCCTAGATCATCATGGCATAAACTGTCGAGCCACGTGTAATACTATAGTGTTGGCATGATCCATGCTTACAAGGAGTTCATCTTGAGCCTCATGGTTCGGGCACTAAATGATAGGGCAAGACATAAATACGGAGGCTTTAGACTAGTCAAACTTACTTAAAGCATGGATATTAGTCTTTGGTATCTTCAAGGATCGAATTTGTATGACCACAAGTGTCGTGTTCTTGATATTGAGGCTCAGAGGCAGTCCGTGTAAGAGCTATTATGACACTAACACATGACATTCAACCTAATGCCGCCAAAGTCAACGTTGCAACAGATTCAGCCAAACTATGCCAGATCATTGATTAGTGGCAGACAAAATACAAAAGACAATTCAATTATTCATATATAATTTCATCTCATGTCACCACTTTCATCTGATAACTTTTGTATAATTCCAAGACCCTGACGTGAAAGAATTCTGCCGCTTACACCGCCTAAATTGTTTGCCTTTCGCGTCCACCCGAGTCGAGGCGCCCAGTGGCCCTACCTAAAAACCACCCGACTCCATTAATTGCACAGACCTCCAACATCAAAGCTTCTACCAGTATTTCTTGAACAACAGCCGAAACAGCGCATTTGCATTTTTGATCAGTAGTTCTCTTTGGTCCGCGTCATATCGCGTCAAGAGTGGCGTTGTCCGTCGGGCTTTTTACCCAACCCTTTCGTTGAGCTAACTTGCTTGGAGTTGGTCCTATTGCTTGCTTGCTTGCTTGCTCCCTTTTTTTTTATTTTAATCTGGTGTCGCCTGGTGACGCGACGTGTACATTTCACTCGCCGCCATCATGGCACAAGAGATTGCTGTTCAGGGGCCTCTTGCTAGTAGGAATGAGCTTGCTGGTCTTGCTGAGAAGGAACGTCATCAGATCGAACAGTATGAGAAGATTGTACGCTTCTCTACAACTGTTCTCTCTGGTAAACATCCGATCATCAAGGTCCCCTCTAACTTTACCCCTTCCACGCAAACTTCCATCCATCCGATAGATACTTCCACGCAAGATGGAACACCGAGTAAGCAGACAGACGCTCAACGGCAAACCATCGCCAACGAAAAGCAAACAGATGTGTCTGCTACCGACAACAGCAAGCCATATGGGTCAGGGTCTACTGAGATCAACCCAATATTCCTAGAGAAATCTGAGGATTTGGTCAAAGCAGAGTTGAAGCTGCAGAGACAGAGGCTGGAACGTGCTCTGAGGGACGAAGTTGACCAGAGACGAGTAACTGCTAAGACCGTGGCGCAAGGGGAGCCTGTCGTCGAATTCGATCTTAACGAGGTCTTGACGAAAGCCTTGACGCTTGTGGAAAGCGATGCCGGTCCCGACACTACCACTGCTGCTGCTGCTGATGCTACTAACATTGACAATGCAAGTGATTCCTTCGATGACAACACTTTCTACTCGTCGCAGCACAACACTCCATCATCCGTTTTGACTTCCCGAGTCCGTAACGAGTCCGAAGAGGCACAAGTACCCGTCGCGGAGTCGCAACCAAAGATAAATAGCCAAAATGCTCCTATTCCGCAACAACCTCCGATTGGTTTTGAGAAAGTCCCTCCGGGGCCGTACGCACCGAGCCATACTAGACCTCAAGAAGCCTACGCAAATCCAGACCCTTTTGTCGGTTCGGTGAGCGTTAACAGCACTTCACGGCCTGTGCAGGTTCCTGGCCTTGCTACTTATAATGCAGACAAGACAGTGCCTAGGCAGGATAGAAGTGCCAAGCAGAGTCCCAGTAATGGGGAGAGCGATAGGCGTAGAGCTGATTACGGATCAGCCTCTCGACAGCCTCCCCGTGAACACTATATTGACAGCCGTCCCCCTTCTCCTCTGATCAGAGCACATGAGAGACCACATCAGAATGCGCAGACTTCGCCATTAATGAACAATAGGCCACGACCTCGGGCTGCCGAAGCGACGTCGACTTCGTCCACTGGTACTCCCGCTCAAGTTGCTGCTCTCAGGAATGAGCCAGTCGCTGTCACTAGTCCCGAAAGCTCGCCTCAAGGCGGTGCCTCGGATAGGCGAAAACCAAAGAAGAAGAAGAGAAAGGCTGACAGGCAAGCGCCAGAGTCTGAACCAACGCCTTATATCAAGGCCGAACCTAGATCTCCCTCCCCTATGAATGCCCCTTCCTATATTCGTCCCAATAAACGTCAAAGGTACGCTCAGCAACAGCCAGATGAACCTGTCTACGAGGAAGTTCGTTACGAGCCTCGCCCGGCCCTCTATCCCCCAGAACCTGTGCCTGTGCATAATCGTCAAGAGCGAGATGATCGAGTGCCGATAGGCTATGACACAGTAGGCTTTTCATCACAACGTGCAGCGAGCACCACTGTTCCTGGAACTGCTGTCTATAGGAGAGAATATGCCGATGATCGATACGTTTCCGGTGGACCGTATCCTATTGAACAGCCCCCACATGTTCCCCCTCCTCACCAGAGGCTATCGATGGGAACAGCAAGCTCCCAGGTTCGACCTAACGACAGTTATCCACGCCCATCGTGGCCCTATGCGGGAGCACATGAAGCGTCACCTACAGGCTTAAGACCAGAAGGCGATGTGTTCATGGCACCGCACAGGCCGCCGCCAACTCGAATTATCGTAGATGCTTATGGACGTGAGTATATTGAGCCACCACGTTCGACAAACATCCGGCACTCCGCAGCTCCTCCCGCTCGATCCGGGGAGCCCGAGATCTTTTATGAACGAACTCCGGTTCGGAGGCCCCAGGCGATGGAGGCGTACGAAGAAGGAGGGGCAGTCTACAGGATACGTTCGCCATCGTATATGCCTAGGCGGGTCGTCACACAACCTGAGTACGTTTCGCAGGATTACAGGGACCATAGACCGCGTGAGCATTCAACACGGCCAATAGGTCCCTCAGGGGAATTCGTTGAGGTGATGGCACCTCCAGAACGAAGACGTATGGAAGACGGGACGAGAGATTATATTACAAGGCCGAACAGCGTGCGACCAGCAGAGCCTGTTCGGTATGAGGTCGCCCGGGACTACGGCCGAGTGCAGAGCGTGCGACCCGAGCCACCCGTACGTCAATATGCCACAAGCGTCCACCCGGAGAGCCGCCGTGAGGCTGTACAGCCTTACGCGCGGGAATACGGTGCCATTGCTGCAGAGCCAGGCGTTGTGAGACAGGAGTACAGCACGCGGCCGGTGGAGCGGTACTACAATCAACCGATGAGAGGTGGGGAGGAGATAGCTTTCATTGAAAGGCCGCGAGGAGCAACACAGGAGATTGTTTACGCAGATGATGCGAGGAGGGAGGTTTATCGTTAAGCTAGGTCAAATTGAACCGGTATTAAAATAGAACCGGGTATACAGTAGTTGATATCAGACGGGAATACCAATATAATTTAATGACGTATGAAGACCATTCTTCTCTCTAAGAAGTTGAGTAACAGCGTTGATCTCTTTAACTACTATCTTGGGACTCAATGCATAGATTTTATGCTACTAAGAAGTCGTGGTTCAGAGAAGCATTCGGACACTCGTCTGTTCTCTGCAATAACAAACCCCAATTGGCCAAACATCGGTTTGCGTTTCTCTGTTGACTACGAAAGTTCATCATGGCCTGCAAGGATCCGCCTGAGCACAACAGAACATAGGTCAACACGGTAAACCCCACCATAAAAGTTGGTTTGAAGAGAATCAGAAGCGAGTAAGTGCTACCAAACATGAGATAAAAATCTATATCCGATTTAAGCGCCGCTTATGACAAAATACGGCTGGTCATATGATAGACCGCTTGATCAATAGACAGGACTATGATATGGTTCGAAGGAATGAGGTGATAGGCAGGGGTCGTATAGATGCGACCATAGGCTTGTCCCAGGGGTTCATCAAACAACATGAAGATGCTGCTCCAAGTGGTATTAATCATGCTGTCGTGGCAGTCTCTCAAGACTCTGCTGAGTTCACGGACATCTGAGAGGTTGAGTCCCAATTCCTGACCAGTCGGAATCTGCAAGGATCCTGAAGGGTCAGTGCAAATGTCACGAGTCTAAGGTACCAATATGAATGTTTGAGACATGGCTGGTGAGTCTGACTATCAGCTCTCACATGTCCTGTCGAGTCAGTTCACAAAAAAACATATTGGGCTTCGCTTATCAACTGCTACTCAAAGAGGACATTCAGCTAGCCCGACTGCTGGACCATTTGCGGATGTGGTTAGTTGGGCCACAGACTATGTAGGTTACTGATAGCATGGCTATAAGCTTCAAGGTTGATGTGAAAAGAGTGGCGTGGCTCGTGATGACCATGCATTCGACGTAAGCCTCTGGAATTCGAGGAGGCAAGTCAGTGAAGCAATCAACAAGCGGTGCTAGGACGCGCATATGCGCGTCTGCCCAGCGATCCAGAATTGTTGCGCCACATACAAACGGACCCCAAGAATGCCAGCTCCCTTGATATATGCAGGAGTTCGCGATGTTGCAGTACAGAAGTCGAGACTGTAGATCCTTGTGTCTTTTGGTCTGTGTGCACATTGCCATTCTGCATTCTGCAGTGCCGGCCAAATAAGGTCCCTGAAAGTCTGATATATTCAATGACGAGTTGCTAGTGGCTGAGCCGGTGCCGGACTCTTGGTGAGAGGCCGGCTTGCATGGGTCAACCCTCGAATCAGCTCCCTTGTTCGTCCTGGGACAAGTCACACAGACACCAGACGAGGACCTTGTCTTGTGTGGGGACGCCGTGTGATCGAAGCTTGGCCTAACATTAGCAACGAAGCGAAACACAGCTGATGATGGACACGATGTGTGGTGTGTGTTGGTGTTTTCTCTGGTTACAGTCTGTTGTGCTTATTGTGCGGTGGACTGCTTGACCAAATGATCGTCTTGGATCTGGATACTATGATGCAAAAACATGGGTTTTAGCTGCCCTTGACAGTGAACAGACTTGAGTGGTTGGTCATTGGCGGAGGTGACCCATCCTCATGCAGCTGTTGCCCTGTACCAAAGCTCACTTCGTGTTAGTGTTCGAGACAGCGGTACTTGAGACAGCCTGTGGATTTGGTGATGTGTCGAGTATCCATACTTCAGGTCTTGACTGAGTTTCGCTCCATGGACGAACCGGAGGCTTTGCTATGCTTTGCCGAAGCCCTTGAACATCCCACTAAAGTGTTTGGAACGCAGCCGGTTCAGCGTAGCGTTCCGCGGGAGGAGACTGCGTAAACCTGTTGGAGTGACCACGATGATACTACTGTGGTCTGCAGGAGGAGGCTCCTAGCCTGGGCTGATGGTCTCCACTACCTTGAAAACATCCATGCCCTAAGACGCTGTTGTTCGAAGGCAATCGAACCGAGGAGCTGAGGGTTGGCAATGGCTGAGTTTTACAAGTAATGTTGGTTCAGTATATCGTCATTGTGAAGAATGAGCCGTATGATGCTTTGAGCTATGCTTCGAGTTATTATACTTTCTCATCGTTGGGGGTTCGCAACTTCGACGATCTGCGCAATTGAAACTTCTCATGGTTCCAAGGCAGTCAGGGATTGTCGATGATTTAGTGGTTCAGTGTTCGCCGTGGCTGTTCTTATCAAAACCCTCGACCATGATTAGAGTGACCACCCATTCCGAGGGGTTTTCGACACAAAACCTTGCACCATGCGTGGGATGCTTGATATGCAGTTGTATTGGGACTTCTCTTATTTGAGTCTTGGTTTCATTGCAATCCTGATGTTTCGCGTTGTCATTTCTTCTGTTGTATCGTGAAAACTGAGTTCAGATTCCCATCTCAAACAGAGACAGAGACAGGCCTTCGGGTTTAGTCCCAGCGTGCTAAGGCCCTCTTTTAAATCCCCCCCCAGTCACTTCCCTGGCAAGTTACGGTAGGTGGACCAGGACACTAAGCAGCTGTACCTGCCGCCTGGATCATCACCCACTCTGGCTGGTCTTGTACTCGAGCAGGTACGGACGGTATGGTACGGCACAGAAGGTAGGTACGTCTCTGCTGACTTGATTGACGTTCCTCGCTTTTTACGCCTGGCTCCGCTATACAGTACCTTATCCTCTCCTCTTCCACTTCCCTCTACTCACCTCACCTCACCTCAGTCAACCTCCACTCGACCTACCTAACCTAACCTCTCCCTCCCTCCCTCGTCAGACGTGGAAAGAGCTCACAAATACCACTATCTCTGTTTCTTTCCCCTTCCCCTACCCTTACCC
>NW_023501406.1:0-119511 GCF_013396195.1 Fusarium tjaetaba | reverse complement strand
GTTGGGGGGGCAAGGGCAATTTGTACATGTTGGAGCTGAGGCGCCGGGGATGAGTTCTGCTCAGTTTTGAGAGGCTCCTCTTCAGATATCTCCGGAATTGGCGGGATCACTTGAGGCGGCGGTAGTTCTGCTTGCTGTTGTGCCTGCTGTGTTCGCTTTGCTGCCTCACCTCGGGTCTCTCTTTTACTATTCTCTCTCACTGGAGGTAGCACAGGAGTCACAGACTTTCTAGTTTCTGTCAACGGTAGAGGAACTGGAGTCTGTTGAGGGGGTTTTGAAGGTCCTGTAGCCGACGCGGTAGCGGTTGTTGGAGACTTTACCGACCCTCTTGTGGTCCTACCAGGGATAGGTATGGGAACGGGGGTTTGTGTGTGTTGCACCGCAGCCAGACCGCCAGGCGCTGTAGGCGCGGATAATGCCTGCTCAGGACTTGGGCCCTTATTCAAAGTCAGCTGGGGAGGCGGCGGGACTGGCGTCTCGGTTTTGGCTCGCTTGGCATGAGGCTGTAAAGACTGGCTTTCCGTCTTTTCAGCACTCTCGTTGCTGTTGTTGGGTTCCCCCGGCTCTGGCTCCCTTTTTCGCTTGGTCGACCGCGATGCAGCTCGGGTTTTTGCAGGCTTTGGAGTCTCTTTGGGGGTCTCAGATGTTGGCGTTTTTGGAGTTGCTTGGCTTCCATTGTTGTTGCTGTTGTTATTGTTTCCATCCCTGAGAAGCGCCTTTGCAGCCTCATTCATCTTCCTCGCAGATTCCTCTGCTTCCTCTACTGCCATCTTTGCGAGATTATCCCTCTTTAATTTCTTGGCCTCGTTCAGTTTCATGCCCCTGTTGATCGTCGGGACCTCTTCAGCCTCGAGTACCTCGACACTCATAGCGCCGGCCGGAAGTTGTTTCTCCCCAGATTCGGAGTCTATAACCGGCTTGGGGACTGGGGGTTCGAAGGACTCTCCTTCATCTTCGGCCTTTTTTTTGGCCTCATGATATGCATCAGGACCACGTCCTAGAGCTTTGAGCTCGCGAGCGATCATGGTCTCGCTGGGAGTCCATGTTGCATTCTTCTTCATACGTTTCCGCAACTTGGCCAATTCATATTGGGTGAGCTGTAGCCATGGGGCATCAGGACTGCCCACAACGGCATCTTCAGGCGGAGGCTGAAGTAGAGCGGCGTTGTTAGCAGCAGCCGCTTGGCTCAGAGCTGGCGTAGCATATGTGACTGGACGAGCAAGCCGGTTTGGCGTCTTGGGTGGTTTAGTAGTAACGACCTTGATCCGCGCCCCAGGAGCAGGCGTTCTTCGATTTGGCGCGGGCGTATCAGAGTCTTCGTCTGAGCTTACTTCGCTTTCATCGGTGTAAGAGTCATAGTCAAGATCGTACGGCGCCTGTATCTCGCCGGGTACAATAATCCTAGGAACTTGTGGACGCCGAGGCTTCTGGCCATCACCAGCAGCTTTATTTGGGGCCTTGCTCCTTGCTAATTGTGGCGATTTCGACTGAATAGGACTCTTGGGTTCTTCTGTTGGGTAGTTGTCTCTCATCTTGCGTAGTTTGGAGAGTAAAATTTTGGCCTTGGCGTAGTGTCGATTTATGTTCTCAGACATTCTGATAGCTTCAGCATGGGCGAATGTGCGTGAGTTGATGGCTTGCTCCAGCTGTTCAGAGATGTCTGCCCTCAGTTGAACCGGCGCCGGGCGCTCCTCTTGGGGAAGTGTTGGTAGTCGGCCCCATATTGCTGTCAAATCGTGAATCTTGTGGGAAGCATTTGCATAGGTTTGGTCGAGCTGGCCGATAAGGGTGAGGGATCGCACAATGTCGGAAGGTAGATAATCGGTGAAATCGAGAAAGTCTGTCACAGTGGTCTGGGCATCAGGATCCACGCGCGATTCCATAGATGCGAGACTGTCGATGCGCTCAAGCGAAGGCGCTTTCAGAGGTAAAGTCCGGGTCGTTGGAGAGATGGCCTCCATGTTTGTGTCGCCATCGAGATCTGTTGCTTCACCCATTATCGCAGTCTGGGCTTGACGCGCCCGAAAGGAGAAAAAAGAGAAGCAATCGTGTGTGAAGCGCAAATCAGGACGTTATAATGATGGATAATCTGATGAAGCCATTTGTCGATGTGGGTTATTGCGCGTCTAGAGCTAACGCGACGGGAGCTCGTTGGCGACGTCAATAGTGGCCTTGGTGCGCTTGCCCCGAAAAGACTTAGCCCCACATGCGCACCCCGCGAAGCTGACTCATCACTTTTAGGTACAGTGCTGTAAATTCGAGCTCCAGAACCTAAGGTACCCCAGTTAGCTGCCTACCTACACCAGGCTGCACTGCAACTTGAAACTTCCAGCTGTGGAAACGATTTTGCGCGTTTGCGATCTAGAATCTGCGCATATGCGAGCAGAAAATATTATGTGTGCTTCTGGTGTCTAGTCGGAGCCCAAGGGGGCCCCGTGATCTAACGGAACGCCTTGCCGAAGGAGTCATGATAGATCATGGAACCTCTAGCGCAGTATGCCTTGGCCGTGGAAACTTGGAGTCACCTTGAAACTCGGCAACACTTTTACCGATTACCGAGAATGATTTTCAAGGAGGCCTTGTTTTTATGGGAGATCATTACTTGGATATTGGCGGTTTTCAAGCGGAGTGGGCTTCAACACCGGAATTACAAAACTCAGAGGTGACTGAAAGGCCTTAAGGTCATTGAGTAGGGGGGTATGGACATGTTCACAAGAATTCCAAAGGAATTTCTTTAGCAGTCTCAGACTTGATGACGCTTTATCTTCCCTTGTAACTGTATATTCCAATCTAAATATCTTCTGTTATAGTCTTGTTCTTGTGAAAGACTTCCTCCTCTAAGATAGAACTGAATCCATGATGAATCTAAGTATCCAACGCCAAGCAAAACGACCGACATATACTCCCAAAAGTAAACCCAAGACACAATTTCCAATCTGGTAATACAACAAGTCCCAATCATTGGCTCCTGACCATGCAAGTGACTCCCTATTCGCAATTTCATCACATCATAACATCCAGTTACCAGTCCCAGTCGGGCTCAGTCTCTCTCATCATGACAGCTCCGGCCACTTCCTCAGACTCTGTGACATAGTAGCTTGAGTCGCTTCCGATCAATGTCAGAGCTCCGTAGACAACGAGGCGTCGGCATTTCCTTTCTCTTGTTAGTTGAGTCAGAGCCATAGCTGTGGGCATGCTTACAATAGTCCTGTGATGCTCACGTTTCCATAAATCTCCAAGTCTGTAGCCTCGAGTGTTCCCACGACTCGGAGCTTTCCACAGCCCTTGATCTTGTCGTTGGCAACGGTGTATCCGTTCACCAAGATGTTTCCATAGGCCTTGACCTTGCCACTGTTTCTTTGTCAGTCTCGGATACCACTCAGGAGAAGGGTCATACTCACTCGCATCTGATGCTTCCGTTTAGACCAAGGCTTCCATAGGCGTCAACCTTCTCTCGAACAATCACATCGCCGTTCAGACTGATGCTGCTTCCAGACTTGACGGATCCAACAACCTCAATGGGTCCGTTGAGATCGATCTCATGGTCGCTCTTGATGCTTCGAGATCTCTTGAAAGCCGGGGGGCTAGCGTAAGAGGCGGTAGTGTTGTAGTAGCTAGCCATGTTCAAGACTTTTGGGTGTGTTTCTTCGTTTCAGGTGTTCTCTCAGAAGATCGCAATTGTTGTTATAGTGGTAGTGATTGTAAGATGTTGTGCAAAGATGTGAGTGAAGATGGAATTGTGAAATACTGTCCTTAGGAACAAGGACCTTCTTCTTATACTTCATGTTTTCAACCCGTCTGCGCAAAGAGGTTGAAACTACACATAGGCACACTGGAGCCTCAAGAGACTCACGTCCATACAAACAACCCCTTGCTATGTTAGCCCCAGCCATAAGGCATATCTTGCAGGACGATATGGGGACCCTTATTACTCAAGCCAGGCACGGGACCCGTAGATGGATACCGAGATGCCGGGCACTGCAGCAAAAAGGCGTGACGCCTTATGCAGGTTGGAGCAATAGAGTAGAGGCTTATCGGACTAGCCAATGGAGATATGCAGGTCTGGAAAGGGATGGGAGGACTAGCAGTAATTTGTGATTCATCTTGAGCCTACCTACCTACACCAGGTGACCAGGCATCAGACTCTTGATTGGCATTTCAACTTTACCGTGATTGATTCATTCATTCATTCCAAGATAACACTACTTTCATGGTATCTCTCTTCTAAATTGACATAGCTACCATATTGTTCAAGCTCATGAGTCTGGAAGAGACACTCAAGGCACTCTTTGTGGAGTCCCCCCAGCCTAGAAATGTCTAACAGGGGTGTATCAAATCGTCCTATATTCAGGACCGAGACCAGGACCAACGCCTCATTCTGTCCCACGAACACCACCATTTCACAATCTCGACAATGGACCATGACTGACAAGCTTCATTTCTTGCATTCACAAGCCCAATGCGTCATAAAAGACCCAGAAATTGGGGAGCCAGCTCAGCAGGGCCTGTAAGCTTAGGACTCGTTTTACTGGTGTTTGCCTGGGGAGACATATCCCCTTGAGTATACCGAATTGTCGATCAGTCTGCACCCAATTCTGCTGCCTTGATTCTCGGGCGTAGTCTAGTGTACCTACTGTATCGTATCTCGCTGCAGGCATTTTTAACGTTGAAACCCTTGTTCTCGTTAAGAATCGCCCGAGGCTGTACAGTCTCTTAGTTCCGTTAGTCTACATCGACTTGTCCCTAGTTGGATCTGCGCCTCAGCCCTATGACTGACCTCTCCTTGTTGTTAATTCGCTGAGGCTGGAGTATCCCCGTTTCGAGGCGCACACCACCCTGTTTCCTTCTAGAAGACGCCAAGCCGTTGCCCAGGATGCCCCATCGTTGCCTAATAAGCAGTCAAGGCACCTGTGCGATACATCGACAGTCTCAGCTGCGATGAATTCAGTGTTTCATATCTGCCTAAATATCACTTCGCAAGAAATGAATCGACGACTTTAGAGAAGAACTCCTAAAAATGGTATTCATACGATAGCATAGTAACAGAAAAAGAAAAGGAAAAGACCTGGTAAAATTACATAGAAAAGGCAATAAATATCAAAACCCATTCATGGTCACTTGACAACGAATTCAACATCGTCAAGTAACCACGCCCTGAATCCTTCTGACTCCGATCGATAAATGAAACCGGGGTATTGATCCCTCCATCTCAAATCAAGGATATTCTCGACACCCTTTCCTTGCTCCCCACCAAGTTCGTCTTTGTAAGGCTGATATAGCCTTCTAGAATATGACATCTCAGTCATTTAATCTCCGCCCACGAAACCCAGACCAATACCACTGCAGATGGCAGCAAATGCCCAGACGCCGGCATACACGGCAGCTCCAGAGGCATCGACACGATACAGGGTCTTGGACGAGGCGAGGAACGTGTTTACCGCAGTGACAAGGGCAACAACAATTGTTCGACGGATAACAACCTTGGTCTTGACAGTGTAACCCCACACATTCCACCAAACGGTCTCCCCGAGAGATGCAGCCACGGGATCAAACTCATTAAGCTTGTCGTCCTCCTTGGCACGTGCTGTGGTGGCGAAAGGCGCAAAGATGAAAGTGCTGGCGGCGATGCCGAAAAGGGTCGTCACGGGAAGAATGGCAGCATATGAAGCATTGTAGGCGGGCTCCAATGTTGGCACTCCTGAGTAGTTTACGACCAGGATACGAGGCAGAATGAATCGAAGCGACAAGACGAGGACAACGGTGTAGATGCCCGTTGATAGAGCGGCCGTGTACGTCTGGAGGGGAAGATCGAGAAGCTCGCGGTTGGGCAGACCTGCAGCAGCGGCAGCCGAAGGTGTATGGATAGTAGAGAGCGGGCGAAGCAGGAAGAAGGGCACAGCGATTGAGAGAACGTCAATAGCAAGAGCCGAAGCCGAAATAGTCCAGTTGAGCTCATAGAAGGTTGAAAGGAGGTAGTACTGTTCATCGGTCAGTTTTTTGCTGGTCCATATTTTGCGACGGGTGGAGTCAACTGACGTGAGGGCCATGGGAGAGAAGATTCAGCATCGCAACATCCAGGCTGTCAAGTTTGCCATACCATCCCAATGTCAATTCAATCCTAGCATCACCGTTAGTGTTTCTTCCAATTCCCAAGCGCATCCGACTCACACTCTCCATCCGGCAAGAAGCGAAACCTCTGCCCAAGTATCCTGGCTTCGGCTTAAAGCAGCAAGCTCGCCATTAGTAAGCTCGCCCAGCAAGCTGTATCCAAGCGAAGCCATCGCAAAGCTTGTCGCAACAGCGATAGGGAACTGCGCCTGGCGGGGGACCGCGTCGCGAAAGGTGCGCGGAGGTTGTTGGACCTCCTTTGGCGATGATGGAATTGTCGTCAAGGCTGTGTCATCAACGCCAGCCCCGGCGCTTCGTCGCGAGGTCATCGTCTACGAGTTGAGACACGCCACTTGTCTAGGACAAATATATACTAGGTATGAGAGCGTCGCGATGGAGAGACAGCAGGGCGCTGATAGTTGGTGATGTTTATGTCTCCGAAGTAGGTAAAGTAGCAGGGTAGGTCGGTATTTCTTGTGCGTCAGGGAATATAGCGACAGCTGGAGCGACAGAGTGGGGGTGATCCAATAGATGTGACGTTGACGTCGTTCCCGCCGTCGTCAAGGGTAACTGACTTCATTTTCTCCACACTCAAAACTAAGATGACAATGGGTTAGTCGCGTGGGCGGGACAAGAAAAACTCGGGACACTCATCGTAGGTGATACAAAAGACTCACCTAGACCTCGCATAATTTAGCAGGCTTTCAGACCATTTAATTTTGGCATCATGGCTCAACGTCAGCAGTTTTCTTGTCCCCCAGGTCGCTTCACCAGCCGACTAAGATGAATTTTCTTCCTCAAGATGATGAGCTTCTTCTTTTATTCTTCTCTTTCTTCTTCAACAATTGAAGATCCATCATTCGCGCTTCAATCAAGTGTGGTCAAGAGATGGAAGCTCATCGCTTTCTCCCATCTTGCTATCTCCCTTCCCTCAACAGTCCTCTAACAGAAGAGTCTGCATCTTCTTCTGCTCCGTTGTGACTTTGAAGAAACTGCGTGATGTCTCGTCACCTCTCTCACTCTTCTCAATTGATGCTTCTTCATTCCTATTCACATCTTATGGTGATTCAATGTTAGAACACGACAATGTGATTCTCAATATTTGATCCATTTGATAGATAGGTATTTATTTGGGTGCCAACTCGACGCCTATCCGAATCCTCACTTTAACCTCGTGGCAATGCAATCTCATCTAGCTCCTCATATCCCCAAATAACCTGGGCGAAGCAAAGAAGGGCCTTTCCAACTCATCGGTGCTAAAGATCCGTGGCGGAGCTTGGTCCACCTCAACCAACACGCTGTATAGGTATGTGTACATATAAATAAGAAGGAATAACGTGTATGTCCATCGACGTCATCCCATGATAATCCAACTCCAGAGCCAACATGCCCGACCCAAGAGATATACTCCGTCCCAATCGTTAACCCATTAGTGATGCATACAAAATCTTTCATTCCTCCATGCGACCAAAAACACCATCATCATCATCTTCGCTACGACCGCGCGAACGCATCTCGAAGTCGTCATCATCCATGACCGAATCACCGCTACCCTCCATTCTGACGTCGTCGCTGGGGCGTCTCATCTCACCACGAGTGAAGCTCTCAGGCTGTCGACTTGGAAAGCTGTTGATGAAGCTTGCAGACAGAGATGCTGCCTGATCAAGGTATTGAGCTGGCAGCGGAGGAACGGGAGGGGCATCAGCAGGAACCATGGCAGGTCGGGATCCGTTGTTGCTACCAAAGCTGCAGCTCAGAAGCTCAACAGCAGCAGCCAGGTCCCGATCGTCCTCGCCTGTAGCGTTACGTCCGGAAGATCCTGGGCGGTGTTCATGGCTTGGCTGGCGGTAGTGACCAAATCCTGAACCGTACGGCATACTTCCTGCTCCGAAGGAGGCAGCCGAAGCAGACTGGAAGCTGGTCGCGTATCCGCCATTGCTACTGAAGCGCTTGTTTCGGTACGAAGTCCCGTCAACATTGACACCTTCAGCAAACGGAGGTGGGGTAGTGTCGGCAGAGCTTTGTCGCTCAGCGGGATCGGAGTATCCAGACGCAGCAGGCGAGGACGAACCAGCTTCACTCTGGAAGTCCTTGGTGGACTCGGGGGGAGTGTCAGCGCTGTTTTCGACGCCGTTCATGGTTACCAGAACAGAAGCAGCCTCAAGCAGTTGAACCTGCTGATGCTTGGAAATGAGCAGCTTCGAGGTCAAAGCCCACTCAGGTGTATGTTCCCACCTAGACACAGTCAGTGACACCGATCATGGATAAGAAACGTTACACGCCAAAAAACAGCTCTCATCTCAAGATAAGAGCTGCTGTGCTGGGGCAAGTCATTGGGAGGAGGGGGACCAACAAGTGCTTAGTCAAGCAACTGCTATGCTTGTAGCCTTTACCGCACTTGTCACAGCGAATCTCAACCCTGTTGCTCTTTTTGCTCTCCTTGAGAGTCTGGCCATCGCTGGCACGGCGTTGACGAGCCTTCTGGAACTTGGTAGCTCCCTCGTCAGCCGAGCCCTCAATCACATCGTCCTCAATGGCGCTACCATTGAGTTCTTGCTTCGTTTCGGGTATCGACTTGTGGTTCGGGAGACTAGCGGGGGGAGAGGGAAGGCTGCCGACGAGAGCAGCCCGGGCAGCAGCGCTCTTGGACATCCGGCGTCCACCACTACCGATGGGCAAGGCGGAAGAACGCTCACTTTCCCGAAGAGCGGCGGCGATCGCGGTCACATTGGTATTCGGGTTGGTGACAGACTTGCGTCGAGTCACTCGGTGGTTGGCGTTCAGAGCACCTGTTAGCAGCGAGTGCGAGCTCGTCCGAGCGTGGGATTGACGGCCAGGCAGGGCCGACGATGTGGACGACATCGGAGAACGATTCTGAGTCAATGGCCTCGAGGACTGCTGCATTTCCTGAAATGGATGAAGGAGATCAGCAAATCTGGGCCTTGGAAGGTTGTTCTGCCATCTAGCAGGTCGTGCACGGAGAGATCATGACAGGGCAAGATCGGGGTATGAGGCAGGGCTCGGGTCGGTTTCCCTCCGAGGATTGAGGGCAGCGTACTTTGGATGAGGCCATTGCCGGCGACTTGGGATGGATGTTCAGGATTCGACCGACTTGAGTCGTGTCGATCTCGAACTATGTGTTTGGATTGGTGTTGTTAGTTGCTCTTGGGCTTGAAAGTTTGCAAAGTGAGGTTGTCAAGTGTCAAGTGTTGAAGAAGGAGAAGTAAAGTCCCAGAGACAAACGAGAAATAATATTTTGGGAGACCAGCCAGGTGTGTGGCAGAAGGTGCGGGGGAGTGTATCTTGGCTCTGAATAGATGGCTGTGTGATTTTATCACCTCGCTAGTACCCATTGAGGAATCACTGACCATGATCTTGGCCTTTGGAAGTATGAGAGGGGCCTCCCTCTATGGCTCTACCTGCCTGAGTGAACCAAGTAGCCAAACAAGCCTGGAGCGGCCACCGGTTCCAACGACTTCTCCCCCAGGCCCAGGGGCATCCATCCATTCAATGGCGACAGGTGGAGAGTGTAAGACGAGCCAATTGGTTGGCTCTGTTGCCCGAACTGAGTTGCAGCAAGGAAGAGGAGTGGGAGAGCGCCTGACCTGGCTCGTAGGGGGCGTGTCCTTTGTAAATAGTGGGCGTACGATGCGCCCTATTAAGGAACTGGCCAGAGAGGACGTCGCAATCGGACGGCAAACAGGGGCGGAGCCATCTTCCCCTCGTTGGCGACCTGAATAGATAGATATGTGAGAAGGAGATACGACACGATAGTGCCTGACTCCTTTTATGAAGAGGCAGCTGCAAGTGTATAAACTTCATTGTTGACTTTCAGGTACCATCTACCAGCGAGAAACAACGACGGGCGAGGGAGACGGGCGGAAATCCGAGGTACGTATCCCCTCATTCCCCCTCCTCGTGGTGCATGAGGCGCTGTGCTTTGCGCTGTGCCCATGATTGGATCCTTGGATAGGCTTTTCTCGATAAGGTATGAAATGGGTGATGGTTCTCTTTGTGCACCATCATAAAAAGAAGTGCAGACGTGCCAGGGTCCTCTCGTCCGCTGCACAACGTTGTAGCCAGGGGATGAAACTAACCGTTTCCCTGGAGCAGCTGTATCTCACTCAACTCATCAGCAGGTCCCGTCTGGCCTGGACAAACGTTGCCGTTCGAGATGGAAGAAGAATTCAGCGGGAGCATGTCGACCAAGTGCGATAGCAAGGAGACGTACCGGGTCGCGTTCGGGTTCTCATCGTCCGTTTTTCTTGTTGGGAAGCATCAGCCGTCAAATCGCCTCTGCCATGAACGATTCTGGGCTGATTCGTCACCCGACGCGTCCATGTTCTCATCCTCTCGTCGTACATAATACAGTACACAATTTTGTACAGTTCACTCACCCACAGGCCACAGCACAAGAACTTGCTGCCTGCTCTGGCTGCTCGCTCTCGCTCTCCATTTCCCCAACTTCCGAGACGGGTAGAGTGGACAGTGGCCCCGTGGTCTAGCTTGGCGAGGCCATCCGACGTCCGCTCCAGGCTTAATCGAGATGGGCAATGGAAAGCTCGCACTGGGCGGAGAGGGGGTTGATGAAATGAACGAGGGAGGACTGATTTGGAGATGGACATGGAGTGGGGTGGTGTTGAAGCCTGGGGGATCGAAAGAGGGGCTGTACACTCGTACGGTGTGTCTCCGTACTGTGCTGCAAAGGTGCGCGCTCACTCTTTCATTCACTTCGCTGAAGCCAAGCCTGGCTAGAACGCGATGGCCGACAACTTGAGACCAGACTTATGTAACAAAATATTTATTATATCTGAGGATTATCTTGGGGAGATTCCATACGACTAGTGAACTGTTTGCCCTGATCCATGGTCCTAGGTTTTTAGATAGGTGCCCAAGGTCGCACAGAAGAGGGCTGCTGGGCTGCTCGATGTGTCTCGATGGGCGAGCCACTTTAACCATCGAAAACAATAGTTCGATGCATGTCGATAGCATACCGGGAAATGACAGTACAGTACATACGTTTCTATGCGGTGATAGCGAACGTGTCTCAGATTATGCTTCCTAGGTCCAGGTGTCCTTCTCGGTGCTCGATTTGATTCGAGAATTGTTTAGCTTTTCTTCATCTCGACCCAGTGACCGACTCATCTTGCATCGGATATTTTAGAAGCGAGCTGAGAATCTTAACCGAGAATCTTACTCCCAGGGATCGATTTGCCCTGCATCGAAACTTTTTACTGCCCTCATGGAATAAGCTCTTCCGTCTTCTTGTGGCTTGAGTTCCCCCACGATACAATGAAAGCCTCGATTCCGTTTCTGGAAGAGGGCTTCAGTAAACAGATAAGAGAGATAGTACCTAGCCCTTCAGATCAAGGACGAGAGAACGTAATGAGGCTCTCGTGTCTCTCGCTAGCTGTACCAGCTTGAGACGCGTCTAATAACACGTCAGACCAAGGAGGGATGGGTTTGTTTCGAGCCCTGTTATGTGGAGGTTTGGAAAACCCGTTTCAGTGATCTTTTACACGTATGTGCATAATCCTTTCCCATGAGCCGCCGCATGAAGTTTTTATGTTTTGAGTTTAATTGTGCAGTTAGAATTGTGTACCTGAATGGACTGAATGTTACGTGGAGTTTAAACGCGAGCGGCTCACATCAGCCGTATCCAGGTACGAGAGATTAGAGTCCAGCGGTAAATTGAGCATTCACAACCAGTCATTCATGAATGACTTGTAACTAAGAATCATTTTCAAATGCCAATAGGAGATTGTACCAAATCGGCTCATTGCATTAACGTCCTGACCTGACATCCATTGAATGAATCCTCTATCAGTGTCAGTATCCGTACTGCGTACCACTTACACGTGGTGATGATCCCCGTCGCTTCAGACCTAAACCCTTGACCTAACCCTTGACCCTACTCCTTTTTGGTTTAACGTCCCAACTGAAGCCAAGGTGAGGAGCCCTGATCTGATCAGATAACGCTGTTTCTTCGGTCAACTGATCGCTGGACTGGACTGGGCTGATGTTTCAATAGCCCGGCCCGGACATGGTTTTTGTGTCTCTTGTTGTCAGGCAAAAGCTCGTTAGACAGGAGTTCTTATTCGGCAATGGCTGATTCCAGGGCGATCCAAGGGAAAAAAAGTTTAAGACCCCTTCTTTTCCAACTTTTTTTTTTTTTTGTTGTCTGAAAGCAATGACAGTCATTTGCCAGAACCACAAATTCCATGTAACCTCAAAACTTATTTCTTTGAATGCGCAGGACCGTATTACTATTACTTTATATTAAAACCTCGCAGAGAACATTCTCGCATTTCTAGTACGAGATATCGTCTCCATGCTCATCATCAGTCACTGGATTGCGTTTCCCCGAAATGGACATGGGGCGTGTCTATAACAAGCGCCCAGAAGGTTTAGCTGCATATCCTTTTCATGGGCGTCTCGTCAGCTACGCCCACTACACTGTGGCGCTGTCATCTTGAGTCTGAACTCGGTGGGAACAGTAAAAGGAGATGCCCTGAATTTAGCTGCCACCGCAATCTTTAGCCTCTGGAGCGCAACTAAGGCGCAGCGCGGAGGCTCCAGGCATCACTAATTAGTAGAGGGGAGAGCTGAAAAGGGAACCGTGCTCAGCAGGGTAAAAGAAGTCGGTCGGCTTACTGCTCAGTTGAAAGTTGGTATGGTCTCTTTGACGACACGCAATGCACTGTGCCTCTTGAAGAAAGAAGCCAGATTAACCAGATTCTCACGTAATAAGGGAAGAGGCAGAGAGGCAAAAGGGATGCGGGTGTGTATATGCCAACGTAACAAACAATCCGAGCGATGGATGATGATACCTCAGAGGGAGGAGAAGCTGTTGCAGCGTCCCAATGGTCAATGTTTTGCGGCAATTAGCTGCACGTAACGTCGAATCCTAGAGCTCTCTTTTGTCGCAGTTGCATTTGGCATTCGCTGTTCGATAGGATAGGTTCGTGATATTCAGCCAGGATTGTAGAGATACTGTACAGTACACTTTGTTTGTTACCCCTCAAATGGCTAAGATCATCCCGTCTCTGTTCTAAACCTGTCCTGGATGATTGACCGGTCTCACCTGACAAGCCTACCGATTGCTGGTCACAAGGACCATCAGGAGGAGGCATCACATCGCGGGGAAGAAACCTTGACATGTCTATTCCTGTTGTGCGCATACATAAGTATTGGATGTAAGTACACATCCAGTACGTACTGTGCTGGTGATAGGTAGTTATGGAAAGGTGTAACATCAAATGTTGGACTGCCGGGTTTCTTAGTCCAGCCTATCGAGATCTCTCTTGTTTCTGTAATTGTTTATTGAATTTTGCAAGACAAGAATTGGAATGTTGACTCGATCAAAAGCAAACCAAGGCACAAAATCCATTTTTAGCACTCATGATTTACAACATGTTCCTGACTATCCTCCGAGACCACTACTCTCTTGAGATAGGGCTTCGACGATCAATTTGAATCCCAGCTCACGTCGGAAAAAAACTGCCAATGAAGCTATGCCCTTCAATGCCAATTTTTTGGCAGCGATTGGGCTTTGACACATGGAGCTAATGATCTGGAACATTGATTGGAATGGTCACATTATTCCTCAGTGGCTCTGTACAGTGTCTTTCTTACACAAACAATGCCGAAGTCTAGTAGCTTTGACAATTGGTAACAAGATTTCAACTTTTTTTTTCTTATTTCAAGTTTGTGATACAATGACGCCATCAGATGCTTTCCCCTTACCATGGAACCCTTGTCGAGGCCGTCATGCCGTGGATTCTTGACCATTTCTTCTCAAGTCGATTGCTCATTGACTTTTTAATTTTTTTTTTTTTTGGCATATGATGTAACTCTAACATGAAAGCGAACAACCAACAGAATACGTTAAAATAAAAACATGCTCAAATTGGTGTGGGAAAAATATGGATTCCCTATAGCAAAGACTCCATCAGAGCCTCAGAGTGGAATTCTGGGACGCATTGGGAGCTTCTGAGCTTACCTGGACAAAGCCAATCAGACTCAGCAAACATTCCTCCACAGTTTACCAATCTCGATCTTCGATCCTGTCTTGGCTAGGCAAAGGATTCAAGAGAAAAACTCCCTCACTGCCGTGCGAGTATGCCGGTTATTGGCCAACTCTGAGACATTGGCACGAGGGCGTCGAGAATGCCTGCTGTACAGTACAGTGCATTGCATCTGAGTGCATTGTAGCGCAACAATGGCCTGAGTCCAGTGCTCCCTCTCGTCCTGGTTGTCTGTTCTGCAATGCAAATCACTGGCCAGCTGCCTGCACTATGGCGATCCGGGGTGCTTGATAAGGCACAAGCACCAGCACCAGCACCAAACAAAGACCGGTCCTCCCAAGACCCGCTGCCCGGTTCACAGGCTTTTCCCTATTGGAGTATGGTATCACTCAAGAGGCTTAGCCGGCTTCATGACAGCTGGGACCCGGGTGGATTTGTGATACGCCAGAAACACGCAGTTCAGTCCAGTTCACCAACCCAACAATAACCTCTTCCCCGGGGCAGAAGACCTAACACTAATCCAAAAGGGTTCGATGCAGATGGAATGTTCGGTCACGACCCTTGGTCTACAGGGCAACATTGAGCGTGTTGAAAGTGGATGATACAAAGTTATTCATGGATGGTATAATATGGATGAGCTGCAACGGCCTAAACGACCCAGAATACCATCCTATTCGGACCTTTGAATCCACTCCTATGTAAGGGAACTCAGCGTACTGAGTGCTGCACGGTACGGTACGGCGGTCACAGACAACAGACAGCCGATTCGTACAGCACATACCGTACCGCGGCTTAACTCGTACCACCGGCACTTAGAATATGATGCCGCCTATTGCTGTCGGTTCAGAGCGGCAGTGAAGCCCGAAGCTCCGTCTCCGTGAGAACCTATTTGCTGTCCTGTACTGTCGCCGAGGCTTCCCCCGCCTTCACTGGAGTTACCTACTGTTACCCCTCTATCACGACGCGGCCGCTGATATGGATATGGTTGAGCGGGACTCGCACATATAGCGTCGACAATACACACAGGGGTGTGCGTGCTTTAGCACTTGCATCACAGCAGGGATTCTAATGAGAATGTGGATATTCCTCTCAGTATCCGTCTTGATAAGAATGGGGAAATTCATGCCTCAGTCTAATACTGGAACACTGACAAAGAGTGTTTGAAGGATGCCTGGACGATGCTACTTGACATGTTACAAGAATCAAGGGCAACGTAAGCATGTTGGGCGTTATTATATAATGTTCCTGAGCTGTTCCTGCATGACATGGAAGCTCCGTCCACGTGGTATCATATCATTGTGTTTTGGAATCTCCCTCACATTCGGCCCAACACGAAGACATGACAAGGATTCCCATCACTGTGATCAACCATTATCTGCTACAGACGTTCCCAATGCCATGGTCTAGTCTGCCAGCTCCCGTAGATCAGCAATGCTTATCGGGCTCGGCCAGTTTAGAACATGGGACGAAGGAATGTTGGGAGGGGACCCTGCCTCAGCGACGAGCCCTACGATGAGCCCTACGACGGGTACCCGAATTCCTTGGTTCCTTGATTCTTATTCCAGAAACGTGATAACCTTTTTTTACTAATTAAGCTCTGTGGCTTGACTATTGTCGAAGTTGTTGATGAAGCTTGACTGTCGACTGGATACTATGGATATGACCACGTATTGCCCTGAAATGCAAATTCAGGTAAGTCATGGCGTGCTAATCTGAAGATATGAGCTCAAAAAGGTTATTATTTGCAATTCACCGTAAGTTTCGTCAACAAGTAAGGTCTATGGCCTGTAGTTTCGCAAGTCTAGTCACAAATTGGTGACGAACAGTCATTGCCGATATCGGAGCCCTAGCTTCGAACTGTAAGAGCACCTTTTTGTCTTGTGGAAGCGTGAGGGTATTGTAAGACGCTTCTGCACTTCAGTGAATGACCTACAGAGGATTTTGGTCTTTAACTATATTGTATTTCTGGCCGGCAACAGCGAAGGTCCATCTTCTGTGGCAGAAGCCTTCATACCTGGTATCTGCCGTGTTCCTGAAGAGACGCCGATCATGACATCAACTCGCTCATAAGCCACAGCAACGAAATCAGAGGCTTTTCCAGAGACATCTCGTGTTAATCAGCAAAGATAACCATACCCTGAAAACAAATAACTATTATAATTTCTTGTTTTCTGCCTGTATTTAAAGCAAAGTCACACACAGGAGACGGAACATAGCCGCGCCGCAAGATCTACAGCCTAGCTCATGTACCCCAGATTAATTAAAACAACGTTAGTTTCGATTCCCGGCGGGCGCTGGAGCCTTTCCCATGTCCAAATGCGTTGACACACGGAAAAGAGAGTCAAGATAGCGAGATGCGTAACACTTCTGAGGCCACTTGTAACAGAACTGTACCTTACAAGGCCACCCCCCACGCTGGCCAGTGGCGTAGTGACGACTGTATTTTAATAATTTGTGAGACTTAAAGAGTGAGGGAAATACTTTTCTCTATGCTTTTTCTTTTTCTTTTGGAGACTAAAAGCCAAATCTGCTGTTACTGCGACGACATAGTTTCCGAGTAATCGACGCGCATATCTAAGCCTCACACACTATAAACAACATCACGAAATGCCTGATCAGGACGTATATCGCAAAGTCGGCCGAGGCGGTGCTGGTAATTTTGTATCAAGCAAACCTGAAGATGCCGCCAACGTAAGCTGACCTTGCTCAATCATCTGCTCAGTCCCTCACACTCTCAGGCCGATCTTGAAGCACAGAACCTAGCCACAGAAGAAGTCCAGCCCTCCGTCAACGGCCCATCACGAGCTGGCCGTGGTGGCTTCGGCAATTACGTCAATCCAGAGGAACTACCAGATGCCAAAGAGCAAGACGAGATGGCTCAGAAGACAGCGGCTGCTGTGAATGTAAGCCTCAAGAAGAATCACGTCGCGAGGGGAGGACTTGGTGGCAGAGGTGGAGCCGGAAACTGGAAGCATGCTATTTCATTTGAAGAAGAGGAGAGGATGAGAGAAGAAGAAAAATTGAGAGGTGAGCAATTGGCCAAGAAGGTGAAGGACGAGGTTGATCAGGGTCTAAGAATGCCCGAAAAGGCCCATCACGGACATCATGTTAAGCATAACGAACAATGAGGCTTTACAATGGCAGCGGGATGTTCGGGGTTCGGGTCAGAAGGCTTAGAGCTATATGGGTTCATTTTACTAGTTAATTTCTTGATTAATATCTTGCGTCTTTCATATCGTTCTAGTCATGTCCACAGCTCTCCGCTTGATAGAACTGATGCTTCATCTCGTTTCACTGAACCTTCCCGAGGTTCGTGAGTCTGAGGGCAAGGAAACCATTACCTTCTCAGAAGGCCTTGGGAAGCTCAACCTCTCTTGACAGCTTGAGCGCAATCGATCCGAGCTCATCCAAGCCAGTCACATCTTCTTCCAACCCAGGCATCTCGAAAAGGTCATAATCGGAATCACACTCGGCACCAGCAGGAGGCAATGTGCCCTCCTGGAAGTATTCTCGGATATAAGTGAGGGAGCATGCTGAAGGCGCCGCCAGCGAACAATGCTTTGGCTCAAGTTAGACAGAGTGACACAGAAATAGGAGGAGACTTACACCGTAGGAGTTCTGCTTGAGAACAACTGAGCTGGGGAACTTGGCAGAGTTGTTAAACGCACTCTGTAAAGGTGTCACGTTATCTGCCATATTGCCAATATATAGAATTGGATGGGCTGTATCACCCCTAAAGTCGGCTTCTCAAAGTTAGTCTCGTATCTCCTATCGTGGGTATTAGGGGTGATTCACCATCTGTAAACTCCCACTTTGGTCTTGTCTTTCTTCCCACACACGACACACGGAAATTGGAGTTGACTGCTCCCGCCCAACGACTCTTGTGCGTGATTCTGTCAAAATAGTCTGCAATCTCCTGCGGTGTTTCTGTCACAGGCTTTGAGTCCAGACACATGATAGCAGGGAAAGCGTCGAGCCCCATAGAGGTCTCGAGGGGCATAGTTGCAGGAGTTTCCCCCAGTTCGCACATATCTCCATTGAGGCTCTTGTTTTTACCCTCCATCACCATCTCGTAATAGGGGATTCCATCGCCCTTCTCTAAAGAAGCGAACACACGAGCAAGTTGAGGGAACTTCTTAAGCGGAGAATAAATGGAAGTTTGGATAAGGCGTTGAAGATGGGAATAGGTGACGAGGAGGGGTAGTTCAGGGCCGGAATCGTGAGTCCAAGCTGGAACGAGAACAGGCGACTTTTTAAGATGGGCGAGGAGATTGCTTCGACGTTCCTCAATGGCCTTTGGCGAGTCTGCATAGAAAGCGCATTTGAGGGGCCCGGATTTATGGCACGCTTTGTCGAATCCATCGAAGATCATATCTGTGTCAGAGACAAAGTTGCCGTGATCCAAGTTGAACCAGTCGTGATAGTCAACGTTTCCTGGCTCAAGTCAGTCAGAACTACCATGGCATATATATCCTAAACTCACCGTCGCTAACCAGTCTCTCAACACGCTCAGGGTATAGTCCAGCAAAGACGCCACCAAGAATAGTGCCATAGCTGAATCCCCAGTACCGTAGCTTCTCATTACCTGTCTTGTCAAGAATCTCTAGCATGTCTCGAGCGATGGATGCACTACCGAGGAACGGCATAAGACCAGTTTCCTCCATAGCCTGCTCACAAGTTCCGGAGTAGGCAGATGCTCGGGCATAGGCATCGTAGATAAGACCTGGGTGTTCGTCGGCAACGGGTGTATCTTGGAGACTCCATAACTTTCTCTTTTGAGAAGAGCCCCAGCATTCAACTCGAGGTGTAGAGACGCCGACTGCGAAGTGTTAGATGATGCAGCGGTGTTTGATAAGGACTGGTATAACTCACCTCCACGAGGATCGAAGCTGATAACGTCCTATAATTGTAAACATAAAGCTTGGCCAGAGATTCCGACTTTTTCAACTTACATGGTTGTCGCCGACAGCTGCTTGCAGGATATGTCCTTCTTTTCTTACAAAGTTAACTCCCGATCCGCCAGGTCCCTATGTCCATAAGTCAGCTCCAGAAGCTTCAGGGACAAAGATCATCATACTCCAGGATTCACAAAGAGCGGAGAAACAGGGTTGTCATTTGTCTTGGCCGGTAGCTTGATAACACCAAGGACAACTCTCTTATCATCCGAGGGCGCAAGCCAGTCCATTGGGACCTATGTCCAAGTCAGTATATACAACAGCAGGATATGGTGAATTACTAACGTCAAGTCTTGCACACTCAAAGTTCTCATAACACGGTTCCCAATGAAGTTTCCGGCTTGGCTTGACCTAATTTCTTTGTAAGTCTGCCTTTTAGATATCTTATTCGTGGTGTATGTATGCTTACATCGCTCCAAGTCCATGGCTTGTCTGCTGGATCCTCGATGTTCACTGGGTAAGGATAAGGTCGGCGGTGGAAGAATGTGATAAGACAAACAGCGGCCAAAAGGCCTAAGATGGTGGAATAATGTGACTTTCGTGGTCGTTGTTGAAGTCGTCCTCGTATGAGAGGCGTTGCCTCTATGGTCGCCTTTTCACTCATAGCAACAAGCCAGCCAAAGCACGGCCAGATCAAGGTTACTCGCTTCAGGTAAATCAAGAATACAAAACACTACTCGCAAACGCAAAAATCATAGAAGAGAAAAAGAATAGATGTAGAGATAAAATCAAGGAAAACAAAAAGGGCAGAAAAGAAGGAATTGGACCCTTGACTTGTGTCGGTCGGACACCTCCCAGTTACGAATTAAAAGCCTTTTGCCTAAGACATGCAGCGGCTCGATAAGAGATCGTCAGCCGGGCAAGCAGGCTACTAACCCAGCAAAGTAAAACATGGCCTTTCAGCCCGCCATGAGAGTCTGTCTAGGGCCTCTGCTAGGCTTCTCCTTGCAACTGCGACGCTCAGAGTTCTGCTTACGTCGTCCTATCAGACGGCAGTTTATTCCAATCACCTAATTTGGCATGGGTCATGAGATTTCATTTTGATCTTCAATGTCTTCCTAATCTAGTTCCCCGCATGTTCCGGCTCAGCAGCTGTTTTTCTCCTCAACTGTTGGTCTTAGGTAAAATAACCGTCCAATCAATCATTCCTATTCCCGTCTGAAAAGCTTCGGAACCAACAGTGTGTAGAGCGACAGCGATAAAGAACAACTTGGGCTTCTTGGGCTTGGGATACTGGAACATCAATCATTCCCGCCAAAGTCACATCGCAAATAAATTGGTGTCGGTGTGTAACTCATGACGAAGAAAAATGGCTTTTCTATAGTATCCCAACGCCGTGGTATGCCTTCGAATCAACAACACCCATAACGCCCTGTCTCGTAGACCTCTCGCTGTCTCTGCCATGTAAAACTTTTCTCTTTCAGATTCTTTCCCCCATGACTTTTCCCACTCAATCGGCATCCATATCGATATCGTCCATCTCATCATCCTCATCACCGTCCTCGTCCTCGTCGTCTTCATCGTCGAACATGCCGCTGTCGCCCTCCTCATCCTCATCCTCATCCTCATCAACCTCGAGCGCAATGGCGACCTTCTTCTTCTCGCCGCCGAAGGCCTTGGTCTTCTCACGGTCAGGCTCCATCTCCTCGATCTCCTCCTCAGTCATGCCCAGGTCGCGCAGGCGCTTCTTCTCGCTGCCGCGCATGCGGGGCAGGAGGTGCTCGTTCTCAGCGACCAGCTTGCGGGCGAGGGCAAGCTCTCGCTCACGCTTGCCAGCCATGCGCTTCTTGTAGAAGACGCGCTCACGACGTTGACGGATCTCGGACACACGCTCCATGGCCTTGAGGGTCTTGGCCATGAGGTCTCGGTCGTAGCGAACGGGAACGTTGCGGCGGGCGGCGAACTGCAGTGTTGAGTCGACAGTCATCTCCTTGCCGGCGGCCTTACGGAAAGCCTTTGTCCACTTCAGCTTGCGAGGGTTACGCTTCATCTTGAACTGTAAAACTGCATCAGCGGCGAGATCTTTGCTCGGTTGAGATTTGTAGACGTACGTTCTTGTGGCATTTGCTGCGACAGAAGCGAAAGACTCTGGCATCGTTTCGCACAAAGGTGATGCCCTTGCTGGGGTAAGCAGGGCGACTGCAAAAGTAACAGGTTTCGATTCTGAAGCATTTTGTTAGAGAAAGTTCATGGTAGAGCTTGAGTCGCTATATGACAGATGCTCGCGCTCGCAGGGAACGGACTCCAAGCATTCCACCTTTGCAAGAGCGAACATCCGATATAGAACCCTTCAGCAATAAAGACATACCTCATTTTGCCTGGGTGGTGGTCTGAAAGACCAAAACAACTTCAATTCAACGTCCACCCCACTGGTTTGAACAGCCTTCTCTTTTCCGCGGTCAGTCAAAAAACTTTTTGCTCAAACTGTCTTATCGATAACGGTTTGCACCCCGGACAAACTTTTGTCCCCGCGCCCCTCTACCTCCGGTCCGCGCCGGCTGGAAAAATCAAGTGGCCCCGATCTCGAATTCCGAATAACTCTGCGTCACTGAACTTATTGTCAATCGCAATCGCTCTACAAAATGGCTTCTGTTATGGCTATAGGTGCTGGCGCTGCCGTCGCGGCCTTTTTGGTATGTTTGCGGTGATTCCAGGCAGTGATTCCAGGCAGTGACTCCGGGTACTAACATCTCTTACAGGGCCGGGCTGGACTTGTCGCATGGAGGCGATCTCGAGGCGGCGTTGGAGCCATGGGCAAGGCCTTCTACAAGGGCGGTTTCGAGCCCAAGATGACCAAGAAGGAGGCTACTCTGATCCTGTCTCTCAAGTACGTCGTAACCCACTTCTTCTCCTACTCAACCCACTAACATCTTATAGCGAGCGAGCTGTCACCAAGGACAAGGTCCGAAAGGCTCACCGAACTCTCATGCTTCTTAACCATCCCGATCGAGGCGGCAGCCCCTACCTTGCGACCAAAGTCAACGAGGCCAAGGAGTTCCTGGACAAGAACAGTTAATTACGGTCATGAAAATTACTCCCCCAAGTCCGGTATTCGATTCACGAACCAGTCGCCGAAGCTGTTATCAGGATCATCAATGGCAGGGTCTAAGCGTGGGCGTCTTCCCGCGTGTGTATATTGTACACTACTTGTTTCCATAGCGATGGCGTTTGTTGGGTTTAGAGGAAGCTCTTTGGAGCAAGAGGAAGCTCTTTGGAGCAAGAGGAAGCTCTTTGGAGCAAGATGAAGGTATATGCCTTTGTTAAAAGCTATCAAGGCTCGACGCTGTATGAATAAAGGGTCCTAAAGACCCGTTCTCTTCTCACCCCTGTTTTTGTTCTGATGTTACTTTACATCTGTCTCGAAATATCATCTACCCTCTTTCAGGTCCCATTTCGTTCTGGGAATTGCCAACTTGCTTACCTGGAGCATTTTCCGGATGCATGTCTTCCATCACTCCGAGTTTCGAAACATCCTTCAGTCAACCTTGTTGAGCATCTTATTGCTCAACTCTTCTTCCTTCCGAAAGTCTTCCAGTGCAATACCAAGCATGGCACAAAGTGTGTAGTGCGCGTCGTTTCCTGCATTGTGCAGGTGCTTATGGGCGATATCAAGATCGTTCAGTACGGCCCCGAGACTTCGTCCATTGGTTGAACCACGCCAGGCTTGGTGAATGTCCTGAGTGTCCACCGGTTCTGCCAGCCCTCCGAGGAATCTTAGGTCTAAGCCCAATTCAGTGAAGTAGGCGATGTCCTGTTTCACATCATGTCCAACGATGACGATGTTTCGTTGGTCGTTAAGCCACGGTTGGAAAATTTCCATGATGGAGTCTGCAACTGTTGCATTTGTTGGGAATGTGCTCGCCCTATGTTACAGTTAGTAGCTTGTTGGAGTCTGAAGACGACGTCTTTACCCAAAGTCAAAATCGTCAGGGCATCCCTTGACGAACTGGTAGTTTCGCAAACCAGCAAACTCATAGACTCGAAGATGGTGAGTCTTGATTAGGGGCCACCAGCCACGGCCGACAATCTTAGGATCGACGCCTTTGGTGTCTCGTGTGTCGAGGATAGCGATACCAATTTCAGAGACGGGGTTGGGCTTTCTTTCAATGGCCTCAACATCGACGCAAATGAAAACAACGTCATAGCCGTCGGGATCTCCTAGAAGACCAAGACATCTCTGGGTGTTGCGAAGCATTCGCTCTCGGTGACTCTTCTTTCTTGCAGCCTTGTCAGGATCTGCCCTGTTTCTGGGTGGAAACCCAGACTTGACAATTCGAAACTTTGCTTTCCAGGCCAGTTGCTGTTTTGGAGTGGCTGCCTTGAAGCCTTTGATGTCATCTTGGTCAATAGCGGGCCATGGCCGAGCATCAAGAGATGTCTCTTCCTCCGATCGTTTCAAGTATCGCGGGCGTGGGGTACCATGTTCGCCGAATTTGAGGTAGAACTTTTCCAGGTTCACTCCGGGAGGGATCTTGAGTGAGGTGTCGAGCTCGAGGTTGATTTCTTCAAGGAAGACTTCGAACTGAGCTGTTGGAATCAAAAGGTAGGGGTCTCTAGCCGGCTCCTCTGGATCATGAAGATAGAAGCTTGTCAAGTTAGCACTATACATAACATTGATCAGATTGACCTACAAGTCCCAGGTTTTCTCGAAGAGGATTCTGGTGAAAAATGGCTTTGTCTGTAGAATGGTGAGCTTGCGGAGAGTTGTTAAAACAGTAATACGTACACGAGGCTTGTTGGCCTTGCCCACGAAGCGTTCAGGATACGAGACCACAACTTTGAATGGGCAGAAGTTGAAGTCCTTGGAGACCGCCTGACAGATGCGAAACTTGGAGTTATCAAATGCCTTTTCCTTCTTCTCGGCAAGTTCGAGCCGTCTGGCAGCATAAGTGTTGGCCTCTTGTTGCTGAACAGTTTGAGAGATCTGTTCTCTGGTAGCTTGTCTCTGACGCTCCATCATCTCGGCGTAGTTGTTGTCAGCTCCTTCGCCGATTGAGTTTCCTGAAGTTTCGTTGTAGTCCTCTTCTTCGTCTCTCGGTCTCTCCTCCAGCTTCACACCGTTGCCTAGAAGTTGCTGCAGTTTGGCTAGCTGGGCATCGAGAGCCGACATGTCAGATGAAAATAGAAGGAATGAAATTAAAAATCAAAGAAGAAATAGTGAGAGTTCAACTAGAGGAGCAGTGTTGAGTAATGTTGTTGTGAGATGGAAATGGTGAGATGGTGGTGCTGCTGAGTTCAAATGAAGGATGGATGTGGTGAAGGTTGAAAGACGGTGACGTTAGAAGGAAGGAGATACGAAGGGGTAAATAAAAAAAGGCAGCGAAAAACACAGTCTCAATTTTTGCGCCCAAGGCCTTATGATTCACTGCGAAAAGGTATTAAAAGTAAGGTAAGTAGAAGGTTTTATTTAGGTACCTAGTCAAACGGAAACTCGTTAGGCAAGTGGTAGATGAAATGCCACTGCTTGCACACGGCCCGTTACATGAGAAGGATAAACTTCACACCAGCCAATCAATATGTTGGTACACAAACGCCCACCCCTTTTACAAACAACTGATACATTTGCCATTACAAGACTAGACTGACTGCCTTACTTTAATTTGTAGAACTGTTCAATGTCAGTACATATTACATCGTCTGATTCAAAGAACTTACCTCATCTGCATCTTCTTGTGATACATCTGATACCTCTGACTGCTGCTTGTCAATGAGACCAAGACGACCCCATCGGACCTTAAACCAGAAGTCTCGTCTATCGCCTCCAAGTGCCCCCGAAATTAGCTGCTGCTTCATGTCTTGCATGAAAGTGTTGTACAGGCCTGGTTCTTCGAGGTTGATAAGTTCCTCCCTCATGACGCCAAGACATTCAAGAGCACGTTGATATTTGGCATCGCCGAAGCTCTCCGTAACAAACGTAGAGATGATTGCGCCCATCTGTTTTGCTGCCTCTTCGATTTGAGAAAGCTCCTCAGTTGCAGCAAGCATCTGCTTGAACTCGGGTACTGCGTTATCAGGGCTAATGTCACCCTTCTCCTCTTCACCCAGTAGAGCATCCACATCAAGACCAGAAATGGGTTTGACGGTTTCTCGGCCACGCTTTCCTTTGGCTTTGGGCGGAACTGGTGCCTTTTGTTAGCCATGGCACGCAATCACTAAAAGGACTATCACAAACCTTTCTTGACATCTGCAGCTTCAACAAGAGCATCTACCTTCCTCTGAACTGTTTCAATCAGATCTTCAGTCGGGTGAGAAAATCGCAACAAGATGGAAGGAACATCTGGAACTGGTCTGTCTGGGTGCAGTGCTCGTGATTTCACGGCATGGTTGACCCTGTGAACTGTAGGGTTGAAAGTCTCGTCAATGGAGATATATTCATCTGTTTCGCTGCGGGAGTCAGTTGCCGAAAGGTCCAAGATAGCATGGAACATACCCCTTGTCATCTAGTCCGTATGTCGACAGGTCCATTGCATCGACATAGTCGCTCATCGCATCATTCAGCTCATCCGTGGGCAATAGCCTGTGTGTTGTAAGGGTCTGGCCAGTAACCGTGATCACCTTATCCAAGGGAGGAAACTGGTAGCTTCGGATGTCTTCTGCAAATGGCAGCGGAATATCGTACAAGCATTCCATGTCTGGCTCCACGCCAGGTGCGAGCAGCACCAACAATGGGTCTTTGCCATCTTTAGTCACAATTCGGGCGATTGCATAAGACTCAAGCTCCGAGAGGGCCCATACAAGGGACGAAAGCGCCAGAGCAGATTTGGCGTCGAACTTACGCGCGACTGTTACGCAAGTCTCGCCGAGGTTAAGGAAGGGCTCGTACTGGAGACCATCAGCACTATAAAGGACAGGATATCCGGTGATAGGCGTACCTTTGAGCATGGAATGAAGCCAATGATTGAAAAGCTCTTTTGTGTATCAAGCTTGGTGATGT
Organism: Fusarium tjaetaba; assembly: GCF_013396195.1. Classification (NCBI taxonomy): domain Eukaryota; kingdom Fungi; phylum Ascomycota; class Sordariomycetes; order Hypocreales; family Nectriaceae; genus Fusarium; species Fusarium tjaetaba. Next base: position 93,487 of record NW_023501406.1, on the reverse strand, counting down.
TGTATTCCGACTCGCTGATATGCACTGCAGTTCGGCCATATTCATAGCCCTTGGCAAGATCATCAAACTCGACGTCTCGTTTTCCTCCTGGTGCATCTGGGTCATTGACTTTGTAAGAACGAGCTTGCTTCACAGCAGAGAACTCAATTCCCTCCATATCGTCAGCGTCAACTTGCGTGGGTTCAGAATCCGGTGCACCTTCTGACTTGACAACGACTGTGCTTGCAGTCAAAGGTCGCGCCAGCTTCGTCTTGAAATATCTTTCCACATTTATGTTCAACGCGGCAGGAAATTTGTCGGGGTCTCCGAGGGTAAGAGGACCATCATAAGTCTTGTAAGGCTTCACTGCCTTGATTCGTGGGGTATCTAACTCGTCGATGGCCTCTGTAATGTTCGCAATAACTCCATCTTGACAGTCATTGACAAGCGATCTCAAGGCTTGCTCATTCTCTTTCTGTGAACTTTTAGCTATAGTTCTCACTGCGTCTCGTCATACTGACCTTTGTGCTCGGCTTATCCTCTTCCTTGAAGCCATATTCCGAGTCATCAAAGTCTACTCCCCTGTATCATGTTAAAAGAGTCGTTGAGATATCCATTTAACTTACAGGACAGTGAGCTGGATGTTGGAATCATTCATCTTCTTAGAAATGTCACCCAAGTCATCCGCATCCATTGGACCTTGGCCGTCCGTGACCAAGAAGATTTTTCTGTTCCACTTGAGCTTCTTTGTGAATGTATCAATCATATCAACAGCCAACACAATGGCTGAAACGGCATCTCCAGACCACGTATTGCTCGGCTTGACAAGTGATTGAAGATTCCTCAGAGACGACATTGTCATCGGTCCCAGCTCCTGCAATACCGCGATGTTCTCATACCCATCATCGTCTTGTAGCTTGTTGTCGGTCTCATCTGTCCTCAGGCCCAATACGCCAACGCATAGCGTTTTCCTGTTTGCTGCCACGATGTCTATGATTTTGTCCCATACGTATTGCATACTGTATTCTAGATCAGACTCTGATCTTCCACTGTGAATCTGGGCCATAGTCGACCCAAGGTCCAATATGAAAACGGTCGCTTCCTTCTCAGCCATGGTGGAGATGGTTTGTATGAAACCCGGTGATACAGAAAGAATGTCAGAGACGGAAGACGGGATCAAGAATTTGAAGTTAATCAAATCTCGCTATGATGAAAGGAATTCGAAAAGAGTGAGAGACAGTTTCATAAGGCCAGTCGCGCTTTTAAATGAATAGCAGCCAAAAGAAACGTCTCACAATGAACCCTTGTAATCGTTAGGCAGAACAGCCCCAAGATGTACTAAGGTTGGTGACCCATCGCGTCTGATGGGTCAAAGCTCCTGCCGACCTTCTCACGACAAGACGCGCGAGATCACGTGCAACGGGTGCCTGATAAAATACCGTTTATTGGATGAGTCTATTAAGCCACCAGAAATGTAAGAGAAGAGCAGGTACCGGGTAATTAAAAAGAAAATTCCAGTAGCTACATGCATATATAGGTATCTTGAATCATGAAGATCATTTCATCATAAGGACTGCAACGCAATATGGAGCTTGTAGGATCACGTGACTAGATGTGATATCATGACTATCGAAACACCTCAGTGCCTCGGCAAGTTGGATCTGATACAATTCATCAAACACTCACAAGTGAATAATTGCAATAATGGCAAGCACAGCAAAGGCAGTGGCCTTCTCACCGGCTCCTTACCATATCATCACGTAAGTTTCTTTGAGTTTGTGAAGTCAATCGCAGTAAGGAAAAGCATCGCTAACCCTACGGCAGCTATGGAACTTTACTTGGAACGACTTTCTTCCATGTGCGTATCTAATAAAGCTAGAAACATTGCAATTCTAACAGACGAGCAGACCTTCATCAATGGTATCGTAATGTTCAGGACGGTCGATCGTCCTAGCTTCTCTGCCATCCAGCAGAAGCTCTTCCCCATCTACTTCGGCCTCCAGACTGTCTTACCTGGTGTTCTAGCTTTAACATATCCCGGAAACACATTGATTGGTCTGTCAAATGGTCCTGCTGGTTTGGTGTCGGAGTTTGCCCGCTGGCACTCCCTGCTACCTATCAGTGTAATGGCCTTGACTGGTGCTGTCAATCTGCTTGTCTTCTTGCCTTTGACAGTCGAAGTTATGAAGCAGCGACGTGGCCAAGGTGCGTTAATCTTAATGGGGTCGATTTGAGACACTACTAATAATTTACAGTCAAGCGAGATGGCAAGGAGTGGTATGCTGAGGGACCTCAGAGTGATCAGATGAAGGCCCTGAACAAGAAGTTTGGCATGCTTCATGGTATCTCATCCTTGTTCAACCTCATCACTTTTGCAGCTGCTGTTGGTTACGGCTTTACTCTTGGTGGCCGTGTTTTGTCCGTTGCAGACCTCGCTTGAATATTGCACTATTCAAAAGTGAATTCATATTGAAACTCTAAATTGCTAGAAATGCAAATGCTCTTCTCCGTCTAATCTATGTATCCTGTATTCTCAATCGTACAATCCCGATCTCTAATGTCTATTCGTAGTGTCGTAAATCGTTGAACTCTTAGTATAGCCCTGAAAACAATGCGCCAGTTGGTCTTTCATAATGTGTAAACCGATACAGCTTTAAAGTCCTCCATGGGTGAAGTTTGGGGCAGGTGGCTTAGAACCTCCATGAAGAACGGAGTTCTTCCTTGGCTTTCTCAAAGTCTCGCATACGCTGAGCCTTGATCTCCTCCTCGTTGCGGGCATGTTGAGCTCGGCGCTGGTTGGCCTCGATTTGTCCCTTGGTGGTCCATCGGCCAGGTTGACGATCAAGCATGCTTTGGATGTCGAGTTCCTCTGTAGGCTTGGGGAACTCGCGGTTGAGGGCAGGAAGCTTGTGACCAGCTTGGTCGAACTCCTCGCTCTTGAATCCAGGGGTTGACACAGGAGTTGTCTCTGTGGATTGTGTCTTGTGAATGCTAAAGTAGCTGTTGGCGTTGCCAGAGGTAGGAGCTGCGGTTGTTGGCGCGGTGGGATTCATTTTGTAAGAAATTTGAGTGAGAGGTGAATGGGTTTGGGTCTCGAAGTGTTAATGATTTGTGTGTGATGCGTGTGTTCAGAAAATGTATGAGTGAGACAGTCTTTATATAGATTTTGAGGGGATAGTTATCCTGATAGCTGTGATATCGTGACGAGGTCTTGTGACTGGTTTCGGAGGGTACTTTGCGCTTGTTTGCTCAAAATAACAGCACAGAACGTACGAGATGATGAAAAGTTTTGAATCGAGAGTCAAGATAAAGGCAGCTCAACACGGTTTTTGTAGATATTTATGATTACGTAGGTATCCATCTGGGTCTGTTATCAATTCTTTCTCTTTCTGAACCAAGTGGAAACTCCTGTCGTCGATCAGAAATGGTGTGGGACCCTTAGAGTCTCCTAGCTTCAGGGTCCACGGGCGCCACTCTTTGATACGGAAGCAACCAGGCAGCAGAGCGGTGAATGGACGTTGTATTCCACGGATTCGGTTACGTTTGTCGGTCTGTAAGTCCAGCTGACGACTAAGGAGACTCTAATCTCGCCGCTTCGGAGCAAGCGAGTGCAGAAAAAAAATCACAAGGTAAGGTAAACCGAAGACGGATGTAGCCCGTTATCTCCAGGTCAGAAAAAAGTCTCCGTTAAAAAACGTGGAATTCTAGAAAATCCACCGATGACGATTAGGGTGGTCCATTACTCAGGGCGGAGTTGACGAGCCAATAATAGATCGGTTCTGGTCGTTGAAAGTCATTGAAGTGGTTGCTGGAAAGATTTCAATTTTGGAGATTCGGTCGCCACACGGAACGGGCTCGCGGCTCTTAGTAGCTTTGGACCAGTTAATCGGGTTTGGTATCTTCAGAAGTGAGGTCGGAGATGCAGATGATGCAGGGTTGTTATCTTTACATGAATAAGCCTCAATTTTGCATACCTAAAATGGTGCTTGGGTATCCTCAAAGAGCAAAGACTTGAGACGTTGAGAATATATTGATGTTCCTACTCATGTACACGGAAGAAGCACCCCAAGGTTGTAACAACTTACCCAAGTCTCTTGTTAATTAGTATTGACATTTTAGATTGTTTTACCTCCTCTAGCGATGTAGCAAGAAAATAAACAGTGAATCGGGGAGACTACAAAAATGATTGTATTTTCATGGCATACTACCCTATATCATTCATTCGACATGGATTCTCACAAGAAGGCTCCAGCGATTAAATAAATTGAGGAAATGGATACATCGTCATGATCGACCATGATAACCTTCTTTATTAGTAGACCCGCACGCTTTCCACGTCCAGAAGAATTACATCACAAGAAACTCCACGAGTAAGTGGGTATGACTAAGCAATTGGCCGAGTCAGTCAGACTGTTGATAATGATTGATGACCTATCTTGAATCAACCAACAGAACATATTGTCGATCATTTAATCATTGTCCTCACTTGTTCATTTCAGAGATAATATGACATCGTCACCAAAGTACATCAGCGGAGATGCTGCTGCTGTTAGCGAGTTCATCGACAAATTCGACGTGAGTCATTTACTCGTGTACCTCTCGAGCATCAACTGACACTGATGAATAGGTCTTCCTGCTGGATTGCGATGGTACATAACCATGATTTATAACTGAACAATAAACTGACGCATTCAGGTGTCCTATGGTCTGGCGATCATGTGTATGAAGGAGTCCCTGAGACCATCAAATATCTAAGATCAAAGGGTTCGCTTACTATCCTCACGATCTGAAAATGAGACTTACATCGACACAGGAAAGAGAACCGTTTTCGTGACGAACAACTCAACAAAGTCTCGTGATGAATACCTAAAGAAACTCACCAACCTTGGTATCCCTAGTGAGAAGGATGATGTGTTCGGTTCAAGCTACTCTGCTGCGATCTACATCTCACGCATCTTGAAGCTACCCGAGAACAAGCGCAAGGTCTTCATTATCGGAGAAGCTGGAATCGAGCACGAACTTGATTCTGAAGGTGTTCCTCATATCGGAGGCACAGATGAGGCGTTCCGACGAGACATTACAAATGACGATTTCAAGGGTATTGCTGATGGCTCACTACTTGACCCCGAGGTCGGAGTAGTTCTCTGCGGTCTTGATTACCACGTAAACTACCTAAAGTATGCCCATGCCATGCACTACATCAAGCGGGGAGCTATCTTCCTTGCCACCAACGTCGACTCAACCTTGCCGATGCACCACGATTTCTTCCTCGGAGCTGGATCTTGCCATATCCCTGTGGTTCACGCCACAGGAAAGCAGCCCTTGGCCCTCGGTAAGCCTAGTCAAGCTATGATGGACGCTGTTGAGGGCAAGTTCCAGCTCGATCGCTCTCGAACTTGTATGGTTGGTGACCGACTCAACACTGATATCAAGTTCGGTATCGAGGGACGACTGGGTGGAACCCTGCATGTCCTGACTGGTGTGAACAAGAAGGAAGACTGGGAGAAGGCCGATGCTATTGCTGTGCCCTCCCATTACGCTGACAAGTTCAGCGATCTTAGACTGGCAGAGAAGCAATAGACAGACGATAGACCATGATACAGATTATAGACAAACTATGCAACTGACTCCTCTATCTATACTGTGATGAAATTGGACATTGACTTATGCTGGCCAAAACCCAGCAGTCAGCGCTCTTGACTAAAGGGCAATAGGCAATGTATTTAGGCGCAAACTTAAGCTTGCTTCTTATTCTCCATCCTCTTAGCAATATCGCTAGTCCGAATGACCTTTGGCCCAGGAGTCTTGTAGGGGGTGAGGGACTTGGGCAAAAACATGCCAACCTGTTCCTGGTATGAGGGATACTCAGTATACTTGCCAGCTGTGATGAGCTCAGTGAGCCAAGTTGAACCCTGGAAGAGGAGGATCAAGGCAGCAGCGCCGGTGAAAGTGTAGCTGTACATGTTTTTGGTTGCGAAGCAACTCCACTGGTATAGCACAAACCAAATCATTTGCTCTGCAGCAAAGTTGGGATGTCTGCTGTAAGCCCAGAGACCAGAAGTGTTGAACCCACGGTCAAGCTCCGCTTGAGAGTACTTGAACTGCTTGGGAACCTTGGCCTCGGCCTGGTACTGATGCTTGGCCGCGTGATAGTCTATACAATGGTCAGGCTCATAAACATCAAAGCACACGAAATACTCACCCCACTGCTGACCATCGCTAACCCACTCGCTGTAGACGAGACCAACCATGATAAGAGCAAAGACAATATCGGCAGAGGTCACATCCTGCTCAAACTTGGTAGAACAGAGAATGGCATACGCAGGCACGCACGAGAAGCTGAAGAGCAGAACGCTCTGGTAGAAAGAAATGAAGGTGACGTTAAAGAGGAACCAGACAAATCGGGGCACATATTGCTGGAGAATGGCCCTGCATGATATGAGCTGACTGAAGATTTGTGAGTGGACGATCAACTTACCATCGATAATCTTCAGATCCTTTATTGTAACCCCCCTTACGCCAGTAATTATATGTCAAGCGGCACTGTTACACAGCATTAGCGGTGACTGAACGAATGAGATGTAAGGACACGTACACTCCAAAGGGTTGTAGCAGCAGCAATAAGGTCAACGCGTGAAGAAGGAATACCAGCGAGACGCGCCCAGACTGAGAGGTGGACGACGTATAAGTTTGGGAGAATCGACCACATTCGATCAACTTGAGAGTAGTTTCTGTTGATCTCGGAGACAACGAGGAAGACAAAGCCGAGAGCAATAGAAATGGCAAAGCCTGAGATGAGAGGATTTGTATCAACATAGATCTGCCTCAGCCCATCAGGACTGGCAATGTTGTCAAGAATCTGTCGAGGAAGAGCATAGAGCTCTGGAATGTAAGGTTGGACTGTTTTGGCATACTCGCCGCAGTCCTCAATGGACTTGACGAATGGGAGAGACATGATGCTTGCTTGATCTTGATGAGACGAGGGTTTATCTCAGATTTGGAAACTTCGATATGAATGCAGCACAGCTGGTTTAATACTTACTTATAGCGATGCACAGCTTCAATAGCGTCATAGATGTCAATTCCAGGTGGAAACCAGGGCACTCTAGACCAGAGCATGGAAGGACACCGCCCCTCTGTTGCCTGGCTCCCGCCTTGTGTGTGGGACCACTAAGCTTCTAGGTGACACTCCCCTAGATTAAACGGATTCAGCCGCTGTGGCTAGTGGTTATCCGCCTGTAAGCCACTGAAGAGGCTTAATCCCGGAGAACTTAATTTTCAACGTCAAACCTTGGTCCTACCTCAAGTTTCCCTCCTCGCCGTGAATATCAGAAATGAGCTTCAGAGCGTTGGCGTAAATATTGAGGCTACAGGTGCTTCAGCAAACAGTTTATCATGGTAACTGGCAAACAATTCCAATAGCTGCTGAAATCTTATTGTTGAGAGATTATGGCAGCAAACTATTTCTGCTGCAAACGCGCCTAGTTGACCGTGTTTGTTATGCACATCGATCGTGCTTGCCTCAACGCAAAACTTCGTCTGCACTCCCGGGCAGCCTGAGGCAACTCTCCACTCGCTTTTTGTACCTTAATCACCACGGCTGATGGGAAAATCGCACCAGAGATATAAAACAGTTACAAAGACTTGTGTTCCTCCAAGATGAGAGTCCTTTGTGTGGCTGAGAAGCCCTCTATATCCAAAGCTGTGGCTACACATCTCTCTGGAGGTCGTATTGAAACGGTAGAAACCATCCAACGCACAACAACAATAACCCCTCGCTAACGAAATCATAGAACAATACAAGAAACAAATACATCAAGAACTACTCGTTCGATTTCGACTTTGGTCGTCAACTGGGCAATTGCTCCGTTACCATGACATGTGTCACTGGACACTTAACCAACGTCGACTTTACTCCAGCTCACAAAAACTGGTATCAGCCACCTCCAGAGTCATTGTTCACCGCCCCTATTGTCACGACCATCAGCGAAGTAAGAGTTCCTATCCTGATCCGGAAGCAAACAGTATTGACCTTTCAAAGGACAAGAAGACAATTGCCCAGAATTTAGAATCCCAAGCAAGATATGCCCAAGCTCTAGTAATCTGGACAGATTGTGATCGTGAAGGAGAACACATTGGTAATGAAATCGTGGAAGCCGCACAAAAGGGTAAACCTGGTATCCAGGTTTTACGAGCAAGGTTCAGCAATGTCGAGCGAGCGTACGTCGCCGTGTCCTCTTATTCTATGGGGTACCTACTAACAATAACAGTCATGTTATCTCAGCAGCCAAGAACCTTGCGACTTTGGATGAGAGGCAGGTCCATGCTGTATCTGCAAGAATCGAGCTGGATCTTCGTATTGGATATGCATTCACCCGTTTTCTCACAAACAACTTACGGCCTCTTGGGGGACCTATGGAGAAGCTGACTCTGAGTTATGGTTTGTACCCTGGCCACCGCCCTCTTGACATCTTGCTGATTTTTCAGGGTCATGCCAGTTCCCGACCCTTGGGTTTGTCGTGGATCGTTACTTTCGTGTGAAAAACTTCGTTCCTGAGCCGTTCTGGAGCATAAAACTGATGCACACCCGAGACGGTAAAAAAGTCGATTTCTTCTGGCTAAGGAACAGGCTATTCGATCGCATGTCCACAGTGATTCTTTATGAGAGATGCCTTGCAGCCAAAACAGCAACAGTGACCAAAGTTCAGCAGAAACCAACTCGAAAGTTCAAACCATTGCCTCTGACAACCGTTGAACTACAAAAGGCTGCGACGAGGTTACTCCAGATGAGCGGACAGCAGGCCATGACCATTGCTGAAGGTCTATATAACAAAGGGTTCATCAGTTACCCCCGAACGGAAACAGACCGGTTCGATAAAGGGATGAATCTCCGTGCTCTGGTTGAGAAGCAAACCAGCGATCAGAGATGGGGCCCATTTGCACAGAATCTTGCCAGTGGTGCTTTCAAACAACCAAGAGAGGGACGACATGACGACAAAGCACATCCTCCTATCCACCCTATCACATATGCCTCGCCTTCAGTCTTAAGTCGCGACGAGGCTCGTTTATATGAGTATGTTGCGCGCAGATTTCTTGCTTGCTGCTCAGATGATGCCCACGGTATGGCGACTGATGTTGAGCTCGAATTTGGAGAGGAGCGTTTTAATGCTCATGGAGTCATTGTGCTAGAGAGAAACTACCTCGACGTGTTCATTTACGAAAAATGGAATAATACAGTGGAACTTCCGAAGTTCACAGAAGGTGAGCGCTTTCAGCCAACGGAGGCTATGATGACAGAAGGGAAGACTACAGCGCCTGGTTACCTGACGGAAGCCGATTTGATCGCTCTCATGGATGCCAATGGGATCGGCACAGATGCTACCATGGCCGAGCATATCCAGAAGATACAGGACAGGGAATACGTCGCTACGATCAGCCGATCAGGTCAAACATCGGCAGATGATGAGGATGCGGACACAAGTACGTCCACAAGAGGTCGTGGACGTGGACGTGGCGGTCGAGGTGCCAGAGGTGGACGCGGTGGTTCATCATCATCTGGTGGCCGAGGCGGCTTGAAAGTCTTTGTCCCCACACAGCTCGGAGTGGCTCTAATCCTAGGCTTTGATCGAATGAACTTCGAAACCAGCCTTGGTAAACCATTCCTCCGGAAGGAGATGGAAATAAAGATGAAAGCTATCTGCGAAGGTCGTACGAACAAGGAAGTCGTCTTACGGGAAAGCCTCGCTCAGTACAAGCAAGTTTTCGAGCAATCCCAACAGAAACTAGGAGTCCTACGAACGGTATGTCCCATATGCTACACAAACTCGGCCCATCGTGTCACTGACCTGATCAATTAGGCATGCCGCGAGTTTGTCTTTGGTTCATGAGATTCGGGCTTTCGGTATTCAGGGCATGTAAACCCTTAGTTGATGCCACACTCACAATTTAGAACTCGGGCAATCTTCGAAGATATCTGGGGTTGAGCTGCCAACCTTGGAAGTTGACGACATTACGAGCCTACCTGCACCCCCATTGTCTCGTTTGTGGGTCGCTAGACTTGTGAAGTTGTGATATTCAAATCCGACTTGGGAGCCTATCAGCAGGTGGATCATGCACACGTACGATCTGAATGATGTGATTTGGGTATCGTCAACGATGGCCTCGAAACATGGCGGCGGCATATATATCAAACCACCCCTCAGTTGAGATGTACTTGGCGGCGGCGGGGTTGGCTCAGCTGCAGCTGTAACCATGTCCGAAAGAGTCACAGTGGTGTAAGTGTGGCAGTGACGAGTCTGCTGAACTCGGTAATAGACAGGCGAGACAGGGAAGCTTTGTGCGTCAACCACCTGGTTGGGAACGAATGGACGAGGTCACTCAATGTGGAGGTCTTCGGAGCGGGATAGAACGGGATCGCCAACGGCACAGGAGCCACCGGCCCCCGCACGACGCGATATCGTAGCCTCGGGCTTCAAGAGCGCGGGGCAACGGGATTGATGGATTGAGTCCGCATCCCTTCCGTTCTTCCCTATCGATGCGCAGGGAAGAGGCTTTTTTATGAGGTGCCCACGGCGCAGCGTTGTCCAACGTGGGGTTTTATCAATGGATGATGGGTCACACTGGCGCCCAAGGATGATTTTCCTTGGTTTGAAACAAGAGGGGGGAGGCTTTTGTCGCCATGATCCATCGGCTGGTCGGTGCCTCCACTATCTAAAGCAGACTCGCTGTTGGACGACGATACCGGCATCTAGAAAGGTGACGAACTTGAGTCGGTAATACTGACGGCATCGTGAGTCCAATCACAGAAAAGGACCTCGGCAACGTGACAGTAACACATCAAGGATGGCTTCCTTAGATGATGTGTTAGTACTGGAATTCCAGTACATCTGACACAACAAATTGCCTTGATTTGCAAATGGAGAAAGTACGCGAATGCATCTATGTACGAACTTGGACACAGCCATCGACATCAATACGAAGGCTCCGAGAATATGATTACGTGGGATTGGCCAAGGAATAACTTGCGAATGCAGGCATAGTGGGTGGGATACTGGTATGGCTTTCAAGTGAATACATGAGTACTTCGGTCAAGCCGGTAAACTCGATGGCAGTGTCGTGTCTTTGGAATTGATGATTAGGGTTGGTTATTCATCACAAATAACGCCAGCACCAGGCGCCCGCGCGGTCACAAGGGAGACGAGTCTTGATATGAAGCGATTGCACAAATGGCCAAGCCAAAGAGAGGACCGTATGAGCAATATCTCAAAAACAGTACCACGGGAACAGTCGCAGGTGTGCCCACGCCTGGGATACAGTTTTAGAAACACACCCCCATCGCGATACACACGGGATGCCACAGCTGGAACACGGGTGGCTTTGGGTTCGCCGGGAGCGTGCCTCTCTCATGCGTCTAGCCCTACACACTTACGAACAAAGAGTTTGGATCACGCAGGTACGTGTCAAATTAGGCACACAACAATCAATACATATTCCAGAAATTCAAGTTTGATGCCCTGTCTCAGTCCTCCTTTTCAAGCACCAAGGGCTCACTAACAATAGCCGGACGAAATTAGGGCATGATGATGGAAATTTGGTCCGTTGCTGGTGCTTGTCATGACTTGATGTTCCCAGTAAAGGAGGACCCCTTACCCCTGTCGATGAATGCTAACAGAGCCCGCTGATTCCGTGAGAGGACCAAAGAAACTCATATAGAGAGTGAGTTGGACACAAAGACTTACATGCCTTTGTTGCAGAATTATACTAAAGGGTGCCTGCATTATTCTCGCATGGGCCGGATGGATGCAGGTATGTATTTTCTACGATCAGCATTGCTTCCATGGGTGTCCCTGCGATGCATTTCATGACGACCACGTTTCCACAAGCAAGAATAGAAAGCCATGACGCCGATGACCTTCCCCTTGTGTTGAGTCACCATTTCGATGAATCAGCCGCACAAGCAAGTCGATCCAGCCAAGTCGCGTCGACGGCGATGGAGGAATGGAATGTTGGCGACTATAATCTGGTGGCTGATGTTGAATCGCGAACAGCCACAACCTTGGACGAGTGACTAACATCGATAAACTCCAACAACCTTACCCCAATCTCCTGGGCCCCGTGGCCTAAGGTGTTGGCCAAAAGGGAGCACTGTGGTATTATCTCTTACACGCTAAGACTGACACCGGCTCAGTAATAGAGCTGCGACTAATTAATGAATCCCCAGACTCTGCAAAAATTGGAGACAGTAGCATAACTTGACATGGCAGATACCTGCCAAGAGAGAAGCGAGGCCCATCCTGCCGAGAAACCAGAGCCAGCCGTCGCAAACACGGTGTTAATTGCTGGGCCCTGCTTCAAGCTGGAAAAGCAGTATGACGATCGATGCCGATGCCGCTTAGTTAGTTAGACGCGCAGCCTCAGGAATCTGAGAAGAGATGTCAAATGCCCGACTCCCTCCGTCTCAAGTCTCCAGTAACCTTTCAACATGCCGCACATGATGATATATAATGGTGGAGTGAATTTATGCCCTCGTCTCCGTGCGCCGTAAAGCCCCGAGGTCCGGAACTAGAGCAAAGCACCGGAGCCGGGCCCGTCCAAAGTGTGACTGTATTATTTGTCGCTCCCTGTTGCTTTTCTTTCATGATGAGAATTGATCTGTGTCATCCGGAAGCTGAGCCGACATTTGATGTTGTGCCATCCATGGTGGCCATGCCCTACTAAACATCCTTACAGAACCCACGAGACTGGAAAAGGGAAGCGAAAAAAGCGCGAGCCATATCGTGGGCTCTGCGCTGAACCAAGCTGGAGTTCACTAGGGCATGAAACGGGCAATTTATTTCGTTTGGCCAGGCCGGATCGCTTCCCCGTTTGCGCTGTGGCCCGGATCCTCTCGTTTCCCTAGACTACCAGATGCTTGGGAATTAGAAGCAAATGAAAAACAGAAAAAAACAATTTCACATGGACCAGCAGAAAGAAAGGAGAGTGCCACTTTTGGCAGGGAATGAAGAAAAGAAGCGTGGTAGTTAGAATCAGAGAGAAAGGGGAAAGTTTGTTGGGTTCCAGGCTTCTTCTATGGCTTTGGGTTGCATGTCTCAACCATCAGCCAGCCTCCAAGTGCAAAGTGCAAGATTGCTAGCAAATGTATGGACGATTAATTGTGATTGTGAGTGCCTATCTGAAGGCGCCTTATCCTCCCAATCAACCTTATCATCCAACGCCGAAGGGACACGCCCCCTAAAAATAAAGGCACCTCCAAACAAGTTAGGTTGGCCAAACATGGGGGTGCAGACGAATGGATTCTAGGTTTTAACCCGTTTGGGGGCTGTGGCCTGCGATTGCGTTGTGATTTGTCGGTTTAGGGTGGTGTGCTTCTAGCACGTACAGTGCCACAAAAATGGCACCCACCAACCCGACCCCGAATGCTTAGGTTGTTTTGAGGTGAGAATTGCCTTCCAACAGTCAGAGACAGGGCACATTGACCTCGCGATAGGTGCTGAATGCACCAAACCTGGTGTATGTAAGTGCATGCCCAAGTACGTACCGGCCTCACACTCGCTGGGCAGGGCACACACGGTTGCTCATGCTCAGTCACAGTCAGTCAGTCAGAGTCACACACTCATATACATAACCTACTTATCTCCCTCCCCTTCCCTGGATGTTCCTTTCATCAAACACAATAACACTACCAAAAGAACCACAAGATTCGTACAAGAGTCTCTTGTCACAGTCCAGATTATCGCGCCAGCTCTGCCCTACTTAGCCATATACCAGCCATTCAGCAACATCGTCTTGCAAGCTCTCCTTACACCAGGCTTCTGAATAGGTACGTACCTTGCTTGTTCACCTTAGCCTGACGCAGTGCACCGACCGACCGCGGTGACTCGAGGCTCCATTTCTCATGACCGCAACTCTTTACCGCTCCCACAGGGCAGCAGTACCTCGTTCTCTTCACAGAGATCGCGTCGCAAATTTTATCTCCTTCTCAAGATCAAAATCGCTGACCAAAGTTTCCCATTTTCAGACTTGCTCGTTCGGAAGCGCATACAATCAAGACCGAAACTCGGTAAACATGGCTACCATGGCAGCGGCTGCTCGTGATATCTCCCAGGCCTCCTTGAGCCGAGACAACTTAACTGCTGTAGCGGCTCGGAGTGTCCCTGCGACTGTGACACGATCTCAACAACCCCTTCCTACTCCCCCCAACTCCATTTCTCCCAACCTGCCGCCTCATGGCCTCAAGGCGCAGCTCCAGAAGGCCAAGCTTGAGCCTATTGACTCAGACCTGGACCTTCACGAGCCGTCGGATCGACGACGTTCGATCTCGCCTGGTCTCGAGGCTTCGGGTGCCATCACTGGCTCTCTCCTCGCCAAATACCACCTGCCAGAGATCCTGCTCAACCATGGTCCCCTGGCTATCAGACACATCATGGGGTACCTAACCACTTCGGTACCCGGGTTTTCTGGAATCCCCCCAACAAAGGCGCGGAGACTAGTCGTGGGAGCTTTGGAGGGACGAGGAGGAGAAGGAGGCGGACTGGATGGAGAGGTGGAATTTGAAAAGGTGGGATGGGGCCGATGGGATGCTCGTAAGCGAGGACAGCCTTCTCGAAATCGACAAGGAACTCCTCCTTCATCCTACGGCGCGGGCATCCCCATCGGCAACATCGGCGGTAGGGTTCAGGACCGGCCCAGACTTAGCATTGCGTCAAGCAACGGGGATTCGGTGCAGTATTCTCATGATGATAACGACATTTACATGATGGAGCATGAGGCCGACAAAATGTCCATGGATGGATCTGGATCCGCTTCGTGCTCCGAGGCTCCGGATGATGATGTCGTTATGAACGATGATCCTGAGGATGCGACGGACGACGAGGATTGGGCTACCATGGGGGCTGCTGCTCTTCGAGCCGAGTCTTACCCTAACCAGGCGGCAGCTCAGACGGACCATGGTTTCCGATCCTCTTCTGCATATGCACCAGGTGGACTTCGTTCGTTCTCTGCCAGCTCCGGCATGGCTCGTCCACCTCAAACACTCAACATCGACTTCTCGGCGTTGGCGGGCACCTCTGACGCACAGGAGCGGGAGGCCGTCGAGGCCCTCCTCCAGCTCGGTTCTGTATAATACCTCTCTGCATGCACGGCGTTTTTTGGGCTTTCGGGATTTCTGAAGGCGATCGATTCGGGGCAGGGGCTTGGTTGGCTTAAGGAGAGGCCGTGTCGGCCCACACCAATGACCGAGGCGGCGACCTCTGGATCGTTATTATTATCACGATGACACGGTTCTCTTAACGGTTTTCTTCGGGCTATTCGTTTTCTTAATATGGGCTCGGTTTATGGCGTCTTGGTACTCGGTGGCATCTGTCAACACGACAGGTGAATCATCGTCGGCTGTGGAAGGTCAGCATACGGGCAATATTCCAATGATTGGGTGTCTCCCGAAACTTTTCGGTGCCCAGAGATGGAATATTCTAATACCCGGGTCTTATTTCTTATTATTGAGGGGACACAAGTTGTTGGGGCGTTCGCTTCCGTCACTTGATATTCCTGTCGCTCCATGGGGGCTGTTCCATTCTAGCCCCAAGGCGCATACTTATGCCGGGAGCTTTGGCTTCTGAGCGACACGACAACACCCTTGACGGGCAGGGCTGGTCTCCGATGTTGAGTCGTCTCCTTGGGGTATTTGTTTTACAATACCCGGTCACCCAAGTTTGGCTTTGCATCATTACCAGATCCTACCACTTCAACATCATGTGGAGGATTATGACGACGATTATTTTATACCATTTGTGGGCAGTTGCGGCCAGTTGCGGCCAGTTTTTTGGTCCTCGTTTTGCAACTTTCTCGAATCTTTGTTTAATCAACTTTTATGGGCATTTGATGTGGGGAACGCATCATCATCAACAACAGATAGAGGAGGAAAAGGGACAGAAAGGGGCATCATGAATGAACCCTTAACACAACATATAGGGATATGGTATCATGGCTGGAACCAGTTGGGCTCGAACGCTACACGCTCGCCCTCGCGTCTTTTGTTTGCCGAGGGCACAAAGACTGAAAAAAGGAGTAAAATCATATTGGAGCGATGGATTAGATAGCTTCCTGATCGTTAGTATCCGAAGCCCCTTGAGCTTACCAATGGAAGTTTCTGATCTTTCTTTCCACAAGGAGTGTCTGTAACATCGCACATGTGAATGTTGATGTTGACGTGAAGATGAGGGGGTTGGTCGGTCAAGGCCAATGGGGAGAATATGGCGTCAATCTCGAAATTGGTTGGGAATTGTATTGTGGTGTTGAGACAAATTGAAGAAACAAAGCATGCGATAATACCCTCATAGGATGGCGAGATCAGAGTTTATAGATAAGAAACTCGTGTTCAGCCAGTGTGTTTATCAATCATGTTCCATACTGGAAAGGTTGAAGGAAACTATAATGAAAGAGTTTTGCGGCGGAGAGAAGTGAAGTCATTCGATCGATGGAGACAGCGATAATCTGCAGTCACGTGAATGGTCATGTTTTTGAGTAATCGTCCTTTCGTGTGTGTGGTGTGCTGGTTCACCATGAAGCAGCAGGATGGGACAAGTCTTATCTATGTTTTCAACCCTTTTCTCTTGCTAAGCTGCTATGACTGAGCAAGATGAAGTGTGAGCATGATGGGTTGCAACTCGTGTAAGTGGTGTTTACTCCCGATCAGTGATGGATGGGCTTGTGGAGTACAACACAGGTTTTTAATTCTCAAAGCACAATGACAATAGAGTCAACTATTGCTCAAGCCTACCAGGCATACACCAGGATAAGAAACAAACCGAGAGTCTATGTCGATGCCATGAATAACGACGCAGACAGGGCAGGGGTTTGATACAATCGACATTGTTGTTGCCTACCCTAAACAATTTCATCATCTGCAGCACGATTAAACACTTCTATCTGGAGGCCTCTTGCATTCGTTGCTATATGGTATGCACTTACTCTATGCATATACATCAAACTGAAATATTATGAGCCAATATGATACATGAATTTGGTGGGGTTGATATCAGCCTATTGCACTGAACACCAAGACAGCTCACCAGCCGGACTCTTTCCCTCAATCTCAAAGCAGTATCGTCACGCCAAGGAAACAACAAGCGTTGATAGCCGGTAATAGCAAAATATAGTAGACGATCATCTTGGTTTATCCTGCCGCTGGCATCTTGGCTTTGACATGCGATGAGGTGATTATCAAAGCACTTCTGATCTTGGCTACAAAGCTTGAGCAGGCTTATGTTCACAAGACAAGAACGAGAAGACCTCGGACATTTCTTGGCCTGCACTGCCACCGTTTGTCGTCATCACCAAGACCTTGGCATCAAAAGGAGTGGGATGCTCGAGTTCTGGGCATTCTCTGGGCATTCTCTGGGCACTCTCTGGGCGCCCCCTTGGCTTTTGCTTGGCCTGATAGTGGTGCTTGGTCTGGGGTAATAGTTCGAGGATAGGGAACTGTTCCTACAAAGGATGGAGGAGAATATACAGTACATACAATCTCCAGTGCGGGATTTGTTGAGTGATTCTTGATGTAATCTTGATACTCGGTGGAGAGGCTAAGAGGACCGTGTAAGAGCGCTTGGAAGATTGAACGATATTGACTTGACTGGACGACGATGGACCAAGGGCAAAACCTGCAGGTCTACTCCGTACGAGGCTGCATCATATTTCTCTGGGCATTTCACAGACGTATCTTCATCTCCGATTCCCATTGCGGCAACGATGGGTTTAGATCCTCGGCGTTCTTATTTTCCTGGGCGAGCTTGGAGGAACAGGTTATTTCAACGGCAAATAATGGAGATGCTACTGAGCGTTATCAACCCCGTTGTTTACTATGTTACTATACTGTGCTGCAACTGGACAAATTAAGAGATCTCGGATGTTTTGAGACGTGATATCTTGTTTAAAGATGCATGTCAATATGGAGAATGAATATGGGGGAGCATTGGCTATGCGACCCGACCCGCAAACCGGTCAGATGCCCAGGTAAAAAACATGATAATAATAACACGTTGTTCTGTTTTTTTTTTGAATCGGAGCTGATTTCGAACAGTCTTACGCAGTACTACAGTAGCTACAGTAGGTAACTTATTGGCCACAACACACATACACACACATGCAGAGAACATTCCCTCCTTATTCTTAACCGAAGCATCACACTGTACATTCATACATCAAATTTTAGTGCGATCGAATTAATCTGAGCCTAGATAGGCAGGCAGTAAACGGCAGTGAAAAGAAGCATAATCACATTCTAACCTACTCTGTACGGAGTAGTATGTAGTGAGTGAACAAGGGGAAAACGTGTGCTTGGCTCAACATTTCTTGGCGTACCTACATGCATGAAAAGAGGAGAAGGCGAACGACCAAGAGTACTTGTCTTGGCAAGGAGATGCCAAGAGGGTCTTGGCAGTCTGGGGCCAAGCTTGATAAGAAATGGAGAATATTGTCTTGGCTAAATGTCTCGGCGAAGAAAATAAGGACAACTAGACGCTGGACTTGGTGCTTGGGCAGAGCAGAGCAGATGGGCGGAAAGCTTGGTTGTGTGGGAGTCTGGCTTGGCTGATGACATGAGGTTACCTAGGGGAGAGAGAAGGGTTCACTGAGTCAGGTCAGTTGTTGATCGAGTTATGTGTTTGCTAGAGTCTGGTATGTTTTGAACGCCTCTTTCTCTATTGTCAGGAGTTATCATGTATTATCAATGTTGCGTGCTTTGCCTCGTGCTCTTGACTCATCTATCGGAAGAGGTCAATTCCACACTATCCGATACCACAACCTGCCCTGCCCTGCCCTGGGAATAACAGAGCCTGAACGAGCCTACTAACTACACTTCCGGCAGATTTTGTCAAATTTAGTTGATATTAACGTTAGACTACGGGGGATAACAGTTCCCCGATAGACCCGGAACTCTCCATTTATAATTTTTACTGAGCTTACGAACTCAATCAATCAACTGCTTGTCCCCTGCTTAACTCCGCATGCAGCGTATTCCGTGCACACTCGTGCAACCCCAGCATTTCCAATTCTCGTACAACATTTGTCTCTTCTCGTTCGGATTTGGCCCCCGCCGAAGAGACTCCCTGGGTGAGGTGAAAGGTGAGTGAGAGTGAAAGGGTGTCAGGTCAGGGCCGAAATCCCAATGGCTCAGGTGACGGAACGACAAAACGCTTGACGCAGTAGGTGGCCAGCTTTGTGTGAGGCCAATATGGACAAGACCAATAGAACGACGCACATGAGGGGCTGTGCCCAGAATGCCAAGAGCGCCAAGACTTGGCATTCCCAATCTGCCATCAAACTAGCTGTAGCTCGTGCCAAGAGCTACTCTCCACCACCACCAGATCGGTATGGCCGACCGCGTACCCGTCAGTTGTCAGTACCTCTGGCTCTTGCCAAGACTTCTGCCAAGACTCGCCAAGACTCGCCAAGAATCCCGCCGTCTTCATTCTCTTGCCCAAGAGTTTTGGGTGAATGTAAAGGGAGCTCACTCCCCCCGTCACTCATTTATCAAGAACGAACTCTCTTTTGAACATCTCATTCATCTGTAATCATCCGTCTTTATCAATCAATCTTCAACTTGTTTCCTTTCGACAAGTTTTGATTGAGAGACACCCATCGTACCCTTGTTGAACTAAAGCAAGACCCTCTACACTCTGACTTAGTCTCAGTCAGTCAGTCAGTCAGTTATACAGCATCGCCACTCAGCGGGCTTGATCAGATATCTATCTATCCCATTATTGCAACCATTTCTCTTCTATTCCCGTCATGTCTCCTTCGGCTCCAGAGCAGAAGCCTCAGCTTCAACAACAACAGCAGCAGGGCTCATCATCAGGAGATTCATCCTCTGGCAGTGCCAATGACTCAAAGTCTGTGACGCCTGCGCCTAGCGCCACATCTAATACATCCCAGAGCAGCACTGCTCCCTCAACATCAAGCGACGATAACCTTATCTGCCGATGGAATGCTTGCAACCAAAAGTTCCCTGCTCCTGAGGCTCTCTACGTAAGATACTAAAACATCACCCACGAGCATCAAAAATTGACCTCTTACAGGAGCATATTTGTGAGCGCCATGTTGGTCGCAAGAGCACAAACAACCTCAACTTGACTTGCCAGTGGAACTCTTGCCGAACTACCACGGTCAAGCGAGATCACATCACCTCGCACATTCGTGTCCATGTTCCTCTCAAGCCTCACAAGTGTGAGTTCTGCGGCAAGTCCTTCAAGCGTCCCCAGGACTTGAAGAAGCATGTCAAGGTAAGAATCACAACTATAACCCACATCTATGAGTTACACCAAAGCTCACACGCAAACCAGACCCATGCCGATGACTCTGTACTTGTTCGCCCATCCCAGGATCCTCAAGGTGGACTCAACTACAGGCCACAGCCTCCAAAGGGTATGTCTCATCTCGACTCTAGTCCACGGCTGTGGTCCTCCGGTTTTCCTTCCCTCGAGGCTAATCCGCCTCCAGGCCCCTCTAGCTATTATGATCACACTGGTCAGATGCGAACTAACGCAGCTGCCTTTGCTCATCAGGCAGGCCATCCTAGTGGCGGTTACTATGCTCCCCAGCCCTCTACCAACTATGGTCTCTACTTCAACCAGCCTCCTATCAACAATGCCCGTACCGAGCACCTTGGATACAGCGCTGCTGCCGGCGGTTATGACCGAAAGCGCACCTACGACATGGTTGACGACTTCTTCGGCAGCGCCAAGCGTCGACAGATCGATCCTTCGTCCTATGCCCAGATTGGCCGTTCCTTGATGCCCCTCCATGGCAACCTCTCAGTCCCCAACGGTCCTATGACTGCTACCGAGCAGTACATGCCTCAACCTGCTCCCGCTCCGGTCCACGCTGGTCCTACCCCTAGCCAGAACCCCTTGGCTCAGCAATACTACCTGCCAATGCCCAGCGCGCGAACTCAGAAGGATCTCATTCACATCGACACCATTCTTGGCCAGATGCAGGACACTATCTATGAGAATGCCAACCACGCTACTGCTGGTGTCCACATTCACCACGCTGAAAACGGCTTCAACGGGTACCGCAACACTCCTTCGCCTCCTACCTCTCACAGGTCTCCTACCGGCATGCATGTCGGAGCTGACGGCTACCAGCCTGTGTCTGCCGCTAGCATGGCCTCGCCTCTGACGGCCATCTCATCTACCGGCACTCCTGCTGTTACACCGCCCTCCAGCTCCATGTCGTACACATCTGGTCACTCACCAAGCCCATCATCCTCTGCCATGTCTCCTCAGTCCCGCCACGGCTCGACTGCCTCAGTCATGTACCCCACCCTCCCCACAAGCCTCCCTGCTGTTAGCCAGGGCTTCGGCCACTCTGCCACAACTACTCTTGGCCCTAGCTTTGACGGCAGCGAGCGTCGCCGCTACTCCGGTGGTATGCTCCAGCGAGCTCGTGCTGGCCCTCTGCCTCTGCCTCACGAGGACACCAGTGGTGCTTCCACTCCCAAGGCTAGCGAGTCTGCTCTGTCTGTTGGCTCTCCCTCTTCAGAGTCCGATGTCAGTGACGCTACCCGTGAGCGTGAGGAGCAATATGACCGCTGGCTCGAGAACATGCGAGTCATTGAGACTCTTCGCGAGTATGTCCGTGGGCGCCTGGAGCGCAAGGAGTTCGTGGAAGACAACGAG
This sequence comes from Fusarium tjaetaba, assembly GCF_013396195.1. Lineage (NCBI taxonomy): Eukaryota > Fungi > Ascomycota > Sordariomycetes > Hypocreales > Nectriaceae > Fusarium > Fusarium tjaetaba. The sequence continues at coordinate 71,837 of NW_023501406.1, read as the reverse complement.
TCACCACGATCTAGCCATTCTGACGCTATGGATGTTGACCCCAAGAGCCCTCAAGCTCCTCCCAGAGAACTGGGTACCCCCCGAGAGGGATCCTCTCTGTACCCTATCCTTCGCATGCCTGGCGCTTAGGTCAGTCCTTGAGTCAGCTGCTGGTTTGGCTGTACGTGTACTATTATCGTCTATCATTTTCTCCGCATCAAAGCAATGCGGAATGTTATGTTCACGCGGTTTCAATGTTGATATGAAGTCTGAGCCATTTGGTTCTCGGGTGCTCTGTATTGAGCCTCCCACGATAGCGGCTGGGAAGGGCATATTGTTTAGTTGGTGAAATATAAGGACAGATGCAATGCAATTGACCTTGAGTCGGGGTTTCTTTTTCGTTTTTCTTCTCTTGTCAGCTGCCGCTTGACAATCTTGTAGTCAATCAATGACGGGTTATGAATGATATAGGCAAAAAGGTGGCTCGGTTTTTGAGATGAGGTAGCAGGGATTCTGAGTTATCGAGTACTATCAATGAGAACAATATCAAAAAGTACTGAACAATCTTCCAAGACCATCTTGACTCTCGCAAACATCATGTCTGATGTCATTGATTGCATTTGTGTACGAGACATGTTACTCAATCAATATGAAGCATCGTGATGATGATCTCCGAATATGACCGACAAGCTACACACAGATTACGCACAAAGTACCTACCTCACGCAAGGACACAAGCACTCCACGATCAAAGAAACAATGTAGGACAAGTATTCTCCGATACGTCGTCGTCTCCATTCCAACCAAAAAAGTCGATCCCTGTAGCGAGTCCCGTGCTGACACCGAGGGCTGAAGCAGCGATCTCTGTCGCAGGATACAGCCAAGGACGGCCGTGCTGTGTCGATCACCGTGAAGCTGTGAGAGGACAAACGTCACTTTGTAAGATTTTGTGATTCAGAAGAGCGGACTAACTAGTTTACGATAGATGAACGCATTCTTGTTTGCGGGTGGTGTTTGTTGTTTCATGGATACAACGTGGTTGTGATGCATGATAGTGTTTGTTGCATGCGGATGAGTTGGAACGATATTGGTCTAGCATTTAGCATGTACGGTATTTAGCATATAATTCATTTAGCATATAAAGTAATTGGTTTGTGAATAGGTAGCGTTGCATCTAAGGATTTATAACATTTAGCATATATAAGATAGTATTTAGCATGTAAGATAGAGTATACCCTTTCAGTCTAAGTCAACACAGCTTAAGGAGTATATACATATCTTAATTCATCGATCAAACAGCTTTCCAAAGTTAAATCTACCTACCGACTCCAAAAACAGCCTAAATCGACATGTTTTTACCGCTTAGACTTTGTCAAACGCGAGGCTTCAACGTCAGTCCAGGTCCTGAAACACGCCGGGAAATGAATGACGGCACTTGCATGCACAGAAAAGAGAAAATACACCAAGAGGAAGAATTAGGCCACCAAAGTTAGGATGCGCCCGAGAGTCTCATCTAGATGAAGTCATGGCCGAGTACCTTAGCAGTCCTCGTGAGTTCCCTAGGTCTTCCAGGATTTTGGGCGTATAGTAACTTACTCCTCTTTTAATCTGGTTTGAGGCTGATTCCGTTGGTGAAGGATTCGGGAGGATCAGAAGGTTAATTGTGATTGTCACACATACATGCACATAAGCCACATAAAGTACATAAAATAAACGGCAAATGGCAGTAAATGGAATGGATGGATCCTTTAATTGATCTTCGACCAGGGAAAAAGGGAAGAGGAAGAGGAAGGGACGGGGGCCGTTTCATCAGCCGGTGACGCTTACCCATTTTTTGTTTGTTCTGTCTGGTCTGTTCCTTTGCAGTTGACAAAGTATATTTTAAGGAGCCTGATCCCCTTGTTCCTCGTGTAATTCACTTCAATGCTTTAGGTCTCTATTTATGCCTCGTGTCCTGCCTTGTCCTCCTGTTCAGTGCCTCTATTTTCTATCCTTCTCCTCCAAGTGATTCACCAACAAGCAAACTTGTTCACTTACAGCCTCAACATATATCCATATTCTTCCTCTGACCTACCTACAACTCTTCCGCCAAATCCATCTACTCCTATCAAAACCAAAAACAGCAACTCAACATGCGTTTCTTCGCCGTCGCGGCTCTCCTGAGCGTCGCCCTCGCTGCGCCAGCCTACGACAAGGCCGACGGCACATGCTGCTGCTGCGACATCTCCAAGCCCGCCACAGTCTGTAAGAAAGACGTCAAGCCCGAAGACTGTTACTGCGCCGCCGTCGTGTGTCCCGCTGGTGCCCCTACCATCTGGGCTACCTCATCTACTTCTCCTGCAACCACCACCACAGCCGCTCCCGTTAAGCGCGAGGAAAAGACGCCTGCCCCTGCTGGACCTCCTTGCTGTTGCTGCGACCCGTCAAAGAATGCCATCGTCTGTACCGTGCGTGCCGAAGGCGAGGATAACTCATGTATTTGCCCTATGGTGATGTGTCCCGCTGATGCATCGACCTTGACGGTTTATTCGGCTGCCATGGAGACGGGCAAATAGGGAATAAAATTGAAAAGATGTTGCTCTTCACTTGAAGCCGCAACTTGTTTCAACTCTTCGCTTCTTGATGTACATCCCTAGGGTTTCGGTTTTGATTTCAGTTGGCATAGCAAAGCATGGAGGAGTACCAGAATGGACCAAGTATGGGGATCCCGAGAGAGTCCTGCAAGATAACCTAACATTATCAATCAATAGCATGCTTCTTTGTCTCCAATTGAAAGAGGTCTTGAATCGTGATGCTGTCCGGAGCTCCCGGATCAATACTGTAAAGAAAGCCTGGCACTCTCTACCCAGACTGAACAAAAGATAGTCAAGCCTAATAAAGAACTATCTTTTGACTGACTAAATCATTAACTAGCCCAGTGTTATCTGATTTAGCAGCCGTTCAACTCAACGTCAAGGGGTAGTGTAAGCCGGATAGACGGATGGCCAATCAGAAGCTCTACATACCAAGACATTCGATGTAAGAGGTAATGCAAGGAATGCGGATCTACAGGATTACGATCCGGTCAAATGCTTTACCAACCTGCCAACCTCCCTTCAAATCAGCCTCTGGAGCCAGTCTACGAAACATCACAAAGACTTATTCGTGGGTCACTATGGTACTCAAAATTGTTAGGATAAGAAATTATACACTATCAGCTACAGATAGATATAGTTAGTTGCTACTCCAAAGTGCTCTGTGTCGTATCCCAAGACTCAACCCCATGGAAAATAGGTAATTGTTTTACTCAAAGTAAAAGTGTTTTGCTTCGGTCCATGTTACCCATCAACTGCCAGAGTGATCCAAGGCCTCTCCACGGGGTGCGTCACTGCCACCCCTCTCCGCCTCATGTTTTTTTTTAAATCCATTCATTAAACCCTCTCTTTCCTAGGACCTTGGACCATGGCATTTTGTTTTTGACTGTTCAAGTCGCTTGACGGGAAAGGTGAGGGATCTATATGCAAAAGCATGATGGGGGAGGGGCGACCACTTGATGGGTAGCAATGCGAAAATTAGACCGCAGCGTAAACGGGTATATATATAGTAACGGGTCATGAATAGTGCCGTTGACTCTCCGGTTGCAATGGCAAGGTCGAGCCATGGTAGGCGGGTTAGTTCGCTAATTTTTGGTGGTGGGGAGAAAATTCCCAAATGAAGAATCGTATTCAAAGCTTTGTCGTGACAAGGTCGTCCAGACGGCTCTTAAGATGCATCGCCGGCGACGAACGAAAGGAAAGGGAAGCGTCAAGGAGAGGCATCTCTTTATTGGAATTGAGTACGGTCCTTCTCCTTGAGGCCGCCAATTTGGTCCATGTCGATAGAGTAGAACTGGCCCTTGGCCTCCTTCTCGTAGGCGGGCAGTTGCTCCTCGTTCATGGGTTCCAGTCCGACGGTCGAGTTATCACCAACGCGGACGACGAGCACACGGCCGCTCTGCTGTCGGCCTTGCTCGTCCTTCTCATCGGGGAAGGTGATGTGAATCTCGGGAACGTTATCGGGGGAGTAAGGAGGTGAGTTGGGGTTGGCAAGCATAGGACGGCCGTCCTGGTTGACGACGAAGACGCTGGAGCGACCGTTATGTGTTGTCTCGATGGTGAGGCCGCGGTGGTTGGTGAATCGCTTGCTGTTGCTGTCGTAGTAAGAAGGCAGACCATCCTCCTCGGACTGGATGGTTTGCTGCTTCTGACGACGAGCGCGGCGGAACAGGAAAAGGATGGCGACCAGAATGAGGCCGAGGAAAACAAGGCCGAGGAGGCCAAGCATGAGGTTGATCATGTTGTCGTTTGAGCCATCAGAATCGGCAGGCATGTCAGATCGGGTAACGAGGTTCAAAATAGAAGGCATCGTGAATAGAGTTTGTGGTTGAATGTTACGTAGGTGTAGCAACGGATTTTGAGTTCGTAATAACGATGGGTGCTCCGAGTAGAGAGAACGAATGTAAAGCCAGCAACGTCTATTCATCATCATGTTAGCAAGCCATCATCTCATGGTCATGACCGAAATGCCACCCGGCGAGAGCGACCGAGCCTGTCTGTGGCGGTTGTCAAGTGCATAGTCATCTGCAACGCAGCCTCCAATATTCGCAGCCGACTGCCATTCCGCATCAAGGCCGGAAGAGCCCATCTAGACTGCAAAGTAGACTTGTGTTGGAGGATTGGCCAATTCGAAGCCATGGCGATCCCAACAATTCAATGCATGCCATGACGTGTTGCAGAATGCCAACCCAAACAGACGACTCGATGAAATAAAGGTGGCAGGTGGAGGGTCAGATGGGACAGGATAACGTACGCCAGGGAGAAGATATCGCCAATAGTTCGTCAATGAATGCCTGGCGAGTACCGAAAACCGAGGTGGTTGGTGATGGGCCTAAGATAGTGGGTAGAACGAAGGGAGAGAGAGGGGGGTTGGAAAGACCGGACGGAAATCAGCTGAAAGAGTGAAGCTGAAGATCCAAAAAGCGATTGAGAACAAGATGTACTGGGAGCGAAAAAACGATGCCGACGACGATATTCACAAACTTGGCCCGCGAGGATTGGGTTGGGAAAGAGAAAGAAACAACCACAACAGCAGAGGGAGAGGGTTTTTTGGCTCGGAGCCTGTCCTGAGCTACACTTGATCACGACAGGGGCCCCTGCCCCGGAAATGAGACCTGGGCCCAGGTGCTGTCCATGGTAGGGGCCGCTAGGCGCTCTGAGGGGCTAGACAGCCACTAGGGACCACTGTTTTCTTGGTCTTCTCAGGGGCACCGTCGCTGCAATTGGCCGCTAAACCACCTGTCGTGGTGTGCTGGGCCACCTTCCTTTCCAAAGGACGTGCGGTCACCGCAGTTTGGTTGGCTAGTCCATCCAATAAGAACTCTGCTAAGGTCCCGCTTCCATCATTTAATTCGGCTTTTTCAACAGGAGATGTGACCTGTTGGCTCCAGGTTCATCCTCTTGCTCCTCGGCGATGCTGACCATGACCAGCGGGCCCTTGAAATTCTTCAACTTGGCTTTTCTAGTGACTGGATACTCGCTGGGATTCGCTGTACTCGACACCCACATGCTCCCTGTAGCCGCCCGGTTCATTGGTCGAGCCCGTTGTCCTCCCCCTGCCAAGCCAGTCCTGGAAGTTCTTTGCCTCGATGAAGGGTAGACGACAACAAAGAACCGGCTCTGACTGATGGATGACCTTATCGATAAAGATGAGCTAGGAACCGAATGCCTCTCCTGCTGCTGGATTGGACTGGACTCTTTGTACTCATCTAAACGATGCTGAAAAGAGCCTAGAATTTCACGCGAGTGTGGCAAGCGATGGATCCATCGTTTTGGACGCCAATGCAAGGTACGAACGGTTATCACACACAAAAGGGACAAGTCCAAGCCCCCAATCCTAAGCTAACCCAATGCCACGACGCTTGCAAAGATGGAGCGAGACGCCTCAGCCGAATGCGCGTGATGACTTTGTTGGAACAACGCACGCATAGCCACTCTTCTTTCGTCGTCTTCCTTCAATGAATACGGGCATATATTAAGCAACGCAGCACACGCGTACATGCTTCTATTTACAGGAGGACGATCGCAAAAGGCAATCGGCTGAGCTCTGCTTCCAGCTGCAAGCCATACCCATGCTCGGGGGAAACGGCCGGGCACGCAATCGATTGTTCCTTGCATTTCGTTTCTTCTGGCCGCTTGTCCGCCTTCATTTTGGTAGGCCCTCTGAAGTGGCACCGGTATCTGTGCTTTTACTCCGTACTTAGCAACGATACCTGATTTGATCAGGAGACATATAGCTCTCCTTTCTCCTTCTCGTGCACTTGTCATTTACCTTGAGCTTCGACTGAGGTTTGGGTTTGAGGACTATTGCAATGGCTTTGATTTTATGGATATTACTCCAGTGTCCTGTCAAGCTGCTAGACAGAAACATAATTACCCTGGTGTCTCTCATTGTTTTCAACACACCATCCCGGATGTTTGTTTGCCAAGCGGAAGCTGTCACAGAAAACGGTTGCGTGACATACTGCGTATATCCCTCACTTAAAGACGTAAACTTGTTCTCGTTTATTTGCAGTATTGCGACGAAATAGTTAACAAACACAGGTACAGTCATAAGGACGCGCGGTCAATCGATCAAATAGCCTCATCTCTTAGTTACGCTATTAGCATGTTTACTATAGTTGTCTTAAGATTGGATCTTCCCAAAGTCTCGGATCTGTAGCTCCCTCGGCTTTGTCTTTCTATTTCGTCCAAGTGCCGCTATCCTCAGGTAGGGAAGTAAATATCATTTGTTTATCTCGCTTGATTAGTCACCTCACCAGTGTTATTTCTTTGGCAGACAGCACCATGCACGACATGGATGCAATGTGCTCCAGGATACGGATACAGTCATGAAATACAGATTGGCAAACTCTACTCCGTACAGTATACACTCGTTCCTTTCAAGCACACCGTTGTCCAGCGATACCAAAACAGATGTCTCTGTGCATCGAATGATGGCCCCCTTAGCCATGGTAACCATCTGACAACAACGCTTTGACGCATGAACACCTCGACTATTTCCGAAGCCTGTGAACATTATGTTTTCAACAGCCTCATGCGAGAGTGATCGTTGCTGGGTCAGAAGAGCAGCATATTCTGAGCCGCTATTATCGGGTTCATGGAATGCATCATGGCGATGCTCTAAGCACAGGGTGAAACATTTCTGCACCACAACAAACAAATGGACTGGTCACGATTCACGAAGTTAGGCCAAGAATAGCACAAAATGTCTTTTCTAGATTCCACATGAGCTCATTTAGCTACTGAGAGGGATAGTCAGTGAGCTGGTCTTATTTGCGGTGGGGATTTTTTGCCCGGTGAAGAGTTGCTAAAGGTCTACACACCATGTCCCATGGGTAAACTAACCATCGCAGAAGTTCTAGACAGCATTAGTGACTAGACGAAGCTCTAAATATTTATGATCGAAATGAAGTATAGTTAACGGTCGGTATCATCATCGCCGACCGGAGTTTGTGTATACCTGGGTGATTCCCAGCTGAGGAAGTTTCATTCTGAGAACATTAGAATATCATCAGTTGCATATGCCCGATGAACTTACGCAAGTTTGCGGAATCAAATCAACTACCTATGTATAAAGATGCTTGTTGCCAAGATACGAAAATACTAAAGTCTCGTATCTAGATCTCCCCCTTGCATGGAGATTCAAAGGCCTCAGACTATTTCTATCGACCCATTTGACACAGGGACTAGACCTACGCTCATCTCTACCGTGGGGCGTTTGCTCGATTATACTAGAGCTGGACAACTTGGGGGAGAAACAAGATGCTCGATCGGTACCAGTGAATTCCACCAGACAACGCGGTGCTGAAGCTTTGGACGAGTGAAGGTTGGAGTATAGTTACAGTCACTGAGCTTCGGTCAGCAGTCATTTGCGGTGACTGAGAAGAGTATCAGCAAAACGAACCTAGCCAGACGGCTGCTCACAGGAGACTATGATGCTCCCTTTGGACGTATTTGAACCAAAAATCATGTAAAGGGTATTTATTCTCCATGGCTATTGGATGACTATTTTGATAGAACCAACTATCGTTCTCATTCGTGTACTTGCATCTATCGTGAGAACACATACCCTAGGTAGGTAAGGTACCTTAGGCATGCTCAGGCGCTTTGTGAGTCTATGCGTCATACAAGAGGTGCGTTGTTGTCGAAACTTGAGATGACTTGTGAACCCACATGCTTGAGTGACACGCGCCGAAAAAACAAAAATGAGAGGCCACAAATCAAGAAGGAGTTACGAATATGAACTCTCTTGTTGACACAGAAGCTCACCCAAAGTCAAACTCACAGAGCTTCCTCCCTGATTAGGATTTGATTATGCGGGTGATTGGCGAGCTAAGCTACGTTTGGGCTAGTTTAACGGGTTGAAAGACGATCTTGGTCTAGCCCTCAGGGGCCGCCCGAGCGCCCGTCTTGGCTTTCCTTGTGAGGCTTTAAGCCATGGGACATTAATCTCCAAAGTTGAAGATATCAAGGCAAATAATAATGACCTTTTTCGTGATGTTCATATGGCCATCTTGTTAGCCAGTCGATGAACGAAAGAAAAGCCTACTAAGAAATTTGAACAACTGGAATACTGGACTTGTTGGGTGAAGGAAATTTTGGCTGTTGGACCTCCTTTCAACCAAAGTATCTCAGCTCTGAGTCGCAAGTCACGATCCATTTTGATGTCACTCGCGTGCAAAAGCACAGTTCGTGCAACCGTCGGGAGATGCGAGGCCTCCTCATTGTGCCATGTAGCGAGGTAATACAGAGGAGATATGGAAACAGCCAGCCAAACTCTGGAGCGGTCCCTGTGGGTTGCAGCCCGGCCTCAGGTTCAACAATGAACAAAGGAGGCTGTCACAACGGTGAGATGGTCGGCGGAGCGATAGATGGACTGATAGGTAGGTAGGTATCAGTGCGTGGGTTATTAGAGGCCAAAAAAACTTGATGTCTTAGCTGTGCAATCATGATTTGGCTTACACAAGATACCTACCTACATACACCGACTAATAAAGAATGAATGGCGTTATGGGACTGGAGGGTGGTTGGCTGAGTGGTGACAATTTCATACGCCGACAATTCCATTGGGAAGGATATCCAGGCTGTCAACTGGCAGCAATAAAGAGCCTAGAGAGCCCTTGACTTCCCCTCTTTTGACAAACTATTTCCATCTCCTGAATCGACTACTTATCGAGGGGTTCTGAATTTTATCAACCTCCCTGATCCACCTCGAGCAATACGATCCCTCCCTGCACCAAGGAAGACCCTTGTCAACAACCCTCATTAAGCATATCCGTCCTCCCCTCTTTCTGATACAGCAAAAAGGCGGAGAGCCAGCGCCAGAGCCAACGCCAGAGCCAGACACGCACATCATTCCTCTGCCCGCAAGGCAAAGCAAGGCAAGACACGACAAGACAGCCAGGCAGCACAAGCAACTCCTCTTCTCCCCTCCCTCCCTTTGCTACGAGCCCTGAATAGGAGCACCAAATGGCCAAAAGTCCTATCAGTTTAATTCTGTTTGGGGCCCGCACATTCCGACGCCGCGTGCAACCTTACATTGATTTAGTTTGCCCTTGTTTCCTTTCACTGGTCCACGGGAGACTGCATTTCATGTAAAACCGCTCTACACCCGCTTGCTTCGAGTTGTCGCTTGCCACATCTTCTTTGTCCAAACCTACTTTGAGCTCCAACCTTACTCACTGTCTAACATAGGACCTGAGCTTGAGGTTTCTTCAGCAAATACTGAACCAACACATTTTCTTAATACTTTAATTTATCATTCTCCTGTCAAAACTTTTCTTTCTTTTTCCTTCGCCCACCCCTTATTACCATTACACGCGGGAGATGCTCGCAAATATCACCAACAAAACGAATTAATTCGGGAGCGGGAGGGATCTCATCTATATCTACTCACTCACTACCTTGTCTATATTTCCTTTGAGCTTTCTCAACCCTCAAATATCTGGACCGTCTATTTTTTTCTTATTAAATATTCATCTCGACGACAATACCCAGTCACATCCAGGACGAACCGTCACATATCAATCAATACCCATCCATACCAAAGGTACCTCCGATTGCCACGGTTGTCACTTTAACTTCCCTTGCCCAAGGACTCGTGGACCCCTACAAAGATCATCCATTGTCGCCCCTGCCCCGTTAGTCTACATAATCAACCCTCCATACCTATTCCTCGCTTTCTAGGATCCTGGCACATTCCTAAACATATTCAACACAAACAATCAACAGCCTTCGTACGACCTGGGCATAAGTACAGCAGCAACCACAACAAACAGTATTATATTCGAATATCTGTTGCCATTGTTACAGCGAGACATAATGACTAACCACCCGACTGGCTCGGTAAGTTGACTGATTTCTATTGCTACCTTAACTTCGGCCACCAATCCATCTACACCTTTCTTGGTCTGCCCCCAAACATTCAGGGCCCTTGTTTTTTTTAAGGTGCTTGCCCCCATGGCCCACGTTCCAGGGAGTGCGACGTCAGAGATGGATGCTCGTGTGTCTCGACTTGTCCCAAATGCGTCAGATTCAAACTACGAATAGCTAGCGCACCACGGGATTCGCTGCCGCTGGCACCTTGCACCTTGCCTTGCCTTGCCTACCATTAGGTGCCCTATAACATCTGCAACGCAAAAAATTGGTCCCCCATAATCTGTCTTGCCTTGCCTTGTCTCGTCTCGTCTACCTTGCCTTAACCTACCCCATGCATTCGATACCAAACCGACCAAGCCCTGCCCGGACAAAACACACATTCTTTTAACATCAACATCAACATCAGCTTCCATATCTAGACCCCAATCGATTTATTCTTTTCTCGATTCATGCTAATATATCTCTTACCTCAATAGCGTCGTCAACCCGCCAGGCCTATCAATTCCAACACCATGGCCACGGGAGCCTTCGATCAATCGCAACGGCAGCCCATGCATTCCCAGACCAACAGCAGCACAAATGCCAGGTCATGGGATACTTTTCACACTCGTAACTTGTTCGAAAATGGTATGTGAATATCGCTCTTTCCACCCAATCTACTTCATTGTGCATATACTCACTCTTATCGAAGAGAATGGCGAGCGACGCGGATCCAATACCTTCAACGTACCCACTAGCTCCGCCATCTGGACAACGCCTCTCGCAGCACGATCGCCCAGTACATCGCCGAGTAGGATGGCACAAGACCACATCCCCAACAGCGACCTAGGGAATGACCAGAACTTGGCGGGACCCTTCTCCCAAATGGGCATTTCGAAAGAAAGGAGCACTGCTATGTATGGCAACGCATTTCGCTACGATACAGAACCTTTCAATGTCAATGGCTTCGGTCGGACACAGGACCACCGCTCCAACTCTTCACGACAATCTCAATCTTCACCCTCCTACCGTGCTACCCATGCTGCAAGCAAATCGACACAGTCCCAGCAACAATTCCCCAATCACACGAGCCAAGGCAGCAACCACCTGGCTCTCAATCAAAAAGCATTTAATCATAATAACAGCCAGAGTCTGGATGCAACATCCTTCAATTTCCTGGGAAACATGGCCGGTACATTTGCTTTGAATCCTAATTGCCAGCCCTGGAGCAACGACGCGAGCGGACAACGTGTCAACGGTAACAGCCTGGATCTTAGTTCTGAGATGATGAACGCACAAGTCTCCGCGATGCCCCGGGGTTCCATCGATCGGCTCTCGAACCTCACAGAGCAAGGACCCAACCCCAGAGCGAACCCGCACATTTGGAGTCAAGTGTATTCTGCTCGGCCATTGGATCAAGGTCTCCGCATGACGAACCAAGTCAACCAACTGCAAGCACAGTCTATACCCTACTATGGTCCCCAGCTGGCGATGTTCCCTGAACACAACGCTTCGTATGCCATCGGACTTGACCAGTACCCCCAGCGCTATCACCACCTGGGGCACAACAATTCTGGGTATGGAACACCGTACCCCTATCATAATCAGAACAATGGCCCTGGGCCAAAGATCTACAAAAACCAATGGGTGAAAGAGTTCTGTGGACGGTTGACGAAGAGGTCTGGTCCTCAACCAGAGCTTTGTGAAGCCTTTGGCCACATGGTCGATGCCAGCGGAGAACAGGAATCGTCAAGGTGGCTTCAAACGAAGCTGGCCAATGCGACCAATGAAGAGAAGACTCGAATCTTGCTAGAGATAGCAGATGACGCTCGCACCGTGATGATCTGCTCTTTTGGCAACTATGTAATGCAGAATTTGATCGAATATACGGGGCAGGGAGAGAAATTTCACATTCTTCAGCAAATGAAAGGCCACGTCAATGATCTAGCACGGAACAAGCACGGTTGCCGTGTAGTCCAAAAGGTACGCACTGTCATTTCTCGTTGATCTACAAAATTCTAATTTAAGCAGGCTATAGAGCACTTCCTTGTCGACCAAAATCTCGAACTTGTCCAGGAGATCCAACCCCATCTACTTGATTTGATGAAGCACGAGACTGGAAACCATGTTATCCAAAAGTTCGTCCAAGAACTCCCTTTAGCACATCTCACCTCCTTTGTTAGGGTTGCTGAAGAACATGCCTTGGAACTCAGCCAGGATTCGCATGGATGCCGGGTTATTCAACGACTTCTGGAGGTGTGCCAGGAGGACGACATCAGAAAGGTCTTGGATCCGCTTTACCCATCGATGGAGATGCTTGCCACAAACCAATTCGGCAACTATGTCGTTCAGGCTATCATCGAGCACCGACCCGGCAGTGACAGGGATCGAATTGCTGAGATGGTCATCAACAAACTGTTGTACTTCTCCAAGAACAAGATTTCGTCCAATGTGGTAGAGAAGTGCATCGCCTTTGGCTCGGATGAACAACGAACGCAAATCCGCGAACAGCTCTGTACTGTCAGTGCAAGTGGGAAGGACACTTTGTTCGAGCTGATCAACGACCAGTTTGCAAACTATGTTATTAGTAAGTGGTCACTCTGTTTATACATGCGACGATGGCTGACACAAGGTAGAAAGCCTGGTTCACAACACCAAAGGTCCCGGGCAGCAGCAGCTGGCACAAAAGATCCATACGCACCTTGAAACGATGAAGAAGAGTGCACCCCTTCCAAAACCATCACACAGTTTGAGCCAAGTGGTGGAGAAGATCTTGGTTGTCGACAATATGGCTATCAGTCTCAAAATCGAAGTTGACTCGGCGGAACCAACCCCAATGTTGACCAATGAAACGAATAGCCCCCAGAGTGATGGGCTACCAAGTGCCAACGGCAGTGCCATTGGAGTCCCATCTACCGGCCTCAAGAAGCCAGAGGTCGCAGTTCGCGTCCATAACGATGAGGCGTAAACAGCCAATCAACGATTGAGACAGCGGCAGCGGACTCACCCTCATGCTTGCAAACAGAGAGAATCTTACTTCATACGTTGTATTACACATAGATTTGGATGTCTTGGTTAATAAGAGACAAACCTCGCTACGGAAAGCCCTCCGTCGAGGTGCACATACGGACAAAAGAACAAGGCAGGCACTTGATCATAGGAATTATGCCATTACGAGGTACAGACAATGTACTTAATACAATGAGGTGCCGCTTGGAGTTTGGTTGGATGATGGGTGTTTTGTATTTGTCATTGGGTTTATTCATGTCTTACAGGCAGCTTGTTTGGTTTCTGGGATAGTAAACGAAAAGAACATGACAGCGTTACAATCTTACTGAGGGTCTCCCTTGATGAAAGGAGGTGGGTTGGAATGAAAAGTGGAAAAGGAGACGACTCTTATGAGGCGTTGTCGAAGTACCCTTGGTTTATGAACAAAGCGTGTGTCTCATTAACCCCAGGGAAGCCAAGACCGGGCCATAGCCAGGTACCTTGCTTATTTCTGTAGATTGAATATTTACTTAATTAAAAGAATAGTCTAATAATTTGCTGAAGGGTGATTTTCAAGTACATACATAACTAGTATCTACTATTAGATTGGACCCCTGCGGCTATGAACGGCAATTCGCAAACAAGCTACTGAGCACTAAACCAGTTTTGGAGAAATGACATATGAGGGTGAGATCCATTGGGGCCAAGTCATTTAAGCAGGTACGCACGCCGATTGCCGGTTCCTCTCCGACGGGACCCTCTGTATCTTTAGTACCTATAGTACTTCCTCAACATGCTAGCTACATCTTTTGGACTGCACCATATCAAACCTCAACAAGCTCTTCTTTAAACACGACGATATTGTTCTAGAGAGACCCTTGTTTCCATGATTGAATTACTTGGAACTCGTTAGCCATCGCTAATTCTACGTCCCGAATCTATCGATCGCTGCTCACTCCTTTTCTATCCGCGGGGTCATCTTTTGCCCACCATGACGGCCGCTGCTCGGTTGACCTTCTTGAGCCCGCAGGTCCTGCGAGGTCTGCGTGCGACACCCCGTTCTGCTGCTGGGTTTGCTCGACATAGAGGTACTTTCGCGCGAAGGAGAGGAAAAGCCGTTGAGCCTCAACCCCCAAGGTCAGATACGACCGCCAAGCTTAATGCCTCGCACCCACTCACTGGCGAAACTCCCACTCGTCCCGAGCCGGAGAGCAGCACGACACAAGAGTCGGCACAGGCGATGCCAGATAAGTCAGTGTCTACGAACGAGGCTGCTGCATCGACGAGCAGTAAGCAACAACCTAAGGAGAACGAGACATCGAAGGAGGAACAACAAGCCAGAACAGCCCGGGAAGAGGCAAAACAAAGCGGCCCCCTTGAAGCAGTACTGCATATGGAACCACCAGAAGCAACCAAGAACACGACGACGACAAGATCAGGGCCAGCCATGTGCCCACCACCCTACGTCCACCATTTCGATACCTACTCGCTCGTGAAGCAATTACAAGAAGGGGGCTATACACAGGAGCAAGCCACAACGTCAATGAAGGCGATTCGAACATTACTTGCCGAGAATCTCGACATGGCGCAGTCAACTCTTGTCAGCAAGAGCGATGTGGAAAATGTGAGGGTCTTGGCCGATAGAGGTCAAAGCAACATTGACTAACAGCTTCCTCAGGAAACATACCTTTTCACAGCGGCTTGTTCAGAGTTGAGTACTGAGATTAAGAATAACCGACGGCTTGAAGAAGAGCAGCTACGACAACAGCGAACACACCTGCAGCACGAGGTCGACATCTTAACGCAATCGCTCAATCAGGAGGTTCATACGCTTAATGATAATGTTCGGGGTTCTTTCAACGATCGCAAAATGGCCGTCAGGGAAGAACAGAAAAGTGTTGAGAGCTCTGTAAGAATCCTTTCCGATATCGGCAAGATTTGGTGACTGACCGTATCACAGATTCAGCAAATCAACTACAAGATCAGCATTGTTCTTAGTAGCGATGCTAAATCAGAAATTGAGGCAGTAAGATGGATTCTTATCCGTCGCTCTGTTCTGGGAATACTGTTCATGGCTGTTTTGACGCTTGGTACACTTCGGTATGCCACATATGTTAGCCACGAGCGACAAAGAGAAGCAGATCGTATCAAGAAAGAAGAGGAAGAGAAGCGAAGAAACGGCGGAAAGCAGGATCGCGCTACGGATGCCGACGCAATTGCAATTCTGGCTGCCAACTAAACACGGAGAGACATACGAAGAAGAGCATGGGAGGCACAACATCAACAGCATACAGACGAACGAGCACTTTTTCCTTGGGATTTTTTAAATCGATACCCTATAGATTTTCTACTTGGAACTACAACACGGTGTTGCAACAGACAAAAGGCTGCATCATGAGGACTTGTGCAAGTTTCATGAGCTGATGAGCCTTGGTTATGATGGGTTAGGCATGGATGGATACATATGGTACATACAAACACGACATACAATTGGCTTTGACAAGCTTGTTTTCATAGACGTATATAGATATTCTGGATATTTTAAGACCAGATTGACTCTGGATTTCCTTTATAGTCGTTGAGGTTCTGGAATTATAGTGATCATGATTGACCACGTGCGATAAGAGGTATGTACAGCACTTTACCCCACGCGCCGCCTTATCAGTCGCGTCTCGCAACCACCAAGACCAAACATCTCCAACATCAGTACCATATTTATCGTCATGGCGCCCGATCCGCAGCCTGAACAACCCGCGCAGGCCGAAACAGCCCAAGAAACAACTCAATCTCAATCCCAGGAACCAGAGCGACAACCAGAATCAGAACAAGACCCTCCCGCATCACCGCCCCTCCCTCAGCGACACACAGCCGTTACGCCTGGTCCCCGCGCCGCGCGTCTACAAGAACTCTACGCGCGATCGCTAAAGAAGACGCTGGGCAAGATTGGATGGGACAATGTCGCCGGCTGCTACCCTACGGTTGCAAAGAGGGCGGAGGGTGTGTTGAGGCAGGTTCAGGGACAAATGGTTGATAAGCTTGGCGAGAAGTGCGAGGTATGACACAACGAAGCGGTAAATACGAACAATGCTGATACGGGGTGGACAGAAAGAGTTTGATAATATTATGGTATCGAGACAGGTCGTTCCTAAGCTCAATGATCTAGAGAGCCTTATTAGCGATGCCTCCCGCCGACGTGCAGAGTCAACAACAGAAGAACCAACACCGCAAGTTCCCTTCTCACTATTATCTATAATCGCCTTCCACTAACATATGTATAGTCCCCATCTTTTACCCCCATCAGCCATCCTCGCCGCACATCTCACGCCCGCCCTCACGGCGCACCAGTCGCAGCTCAATGCTCGCCTACAGACGACACAATCGCAAAACGCTCTCTTGTACGAGGAAGTTCGTCGTCAAAGAGAAGAAATTCGTACACTTCTTGATGCCCTCGAAGCTGTCGTCGCCGATGTCCAGGGCGCAAATGACGCGCTGCGCCCGGTTGTGGACGATGTTGCTGCTGAGACGAGACAGGGCATAGCAGCTGTTGACGCAGTCAATGGTGGTGGGCAACAAGGAGCATCATCATGACTATGAACGGCGAGAAAGATGCACCTAGATAGCATAAAGCTGAACTTATGCTGTGGTCATACAATGGATCTGGGAGTAACAGGCGTTATTATACCAATGTTTTGTTTTTGTCTTTTATAACAGCATTTACGAAGCAACGGTCACAGTTAATCAAGCATTTAGATGCAATGTCATCTTCAAAATGTTTCTTGCCATGTTTTCTATGTACAGGCATCGCAATCCATGCATGCAAACGTGTATGAATTGCTGATATGGAAAAGCAGCCATGACCACTCATGCTGAAAACCAAATGGCTGAGGGCGCGACTCACCACAACCCAATGCCGTGTAGCGTCCTCAAATGTACAAAGTGCGAGGATCTAAGCAAGCAATAAATGAAATGAAATGCAAACTCCGTTCCATGATCGTAAGCCCCTGTCATCATCGGCTGATGCATCCGCAGCCTTCCATGCGCCAGATATGCAGAGAAAATATGTACTGCGAAGAAAGTAAGAGATGAGGAGAAGAATATCTAGCTCCGTATGTGACAAAATATGACAGGTGATCTAGTTGTATATGTCGTAGAATGAACCCATGACAGGGTTAGATGTGTGCCATCTTGAAGGAAGTATGGCTGGTCGCGGTGGTGTCTGTCGTGTAAGAGAATAGTTGTCGACTCCAGTGAGTATGTGTATGTAGTAATGATGAGATAGATGATAGATGATATAGTGGTGGTATACGAGGGTGTGTCCGTTTGGCCAAGAACTCAGATAAGTCTGTTTTCGGTATGAACCGTTTGCCAAGCCCCAAAGTAGTCGATCTCACCGTAGGCAGGCGGGAGGACCCTGACCATTCGGCCTGTCGTCCAATCAACATAGAACTTCTTGCCATTGCTGATGATGTATGGTGTTTTGCGGGGACTTCTAAAGAGTAGGTTGCTGTAACAGAGCTTGGCATACAGCAAGTCATGAGCACTCGACCACTGATGTTCTGGTATCCATTTTCCATCGACAGGGTCAATGCCCATGTTGTTGTATGACGTTGTGCTGAGACGACGGGCAAGGTCTATTCGCGGATGGGGTTCAACCACTTCTTCTTCATCTCCTTCAACCTCGATTTCAGGTTCTAGCCTGGTTTGAGATTCTGGAGCTGATCGCAGAGGTGGCGCTGATGGACGAGCCTCATTTGTTGTCGCAGAGACTTCTTCAGATCCTCCTTCAATGCCTAGTTCTGACAAATCAATAGCTGTAGCCGTTGGCGTTTGGCCATGGAACCACCGAATTCGTTGTATTCGGGGAATAGACATATCACGCGGGAAATCTCGGTCTTCCAGAGGCAGAGCAATATCGATAGCCGCGAACAGACCTTCGAGCCATTTGTTAAATGTACTCAGCTCGATACAGCATAGGAGAAATTGGTCTGTCTCGGCTCGAATACGGATGGTATATCGCCTCCTGTATCTTGTTAATAACAAACCCTAGGTCTTGACTTTGATAGCTTACTTCGTATAGTCAGCGGCAATACCGACATCCGCATATAAGAGGCTATATGTCTTCTCAAGCTTGCCCCTCTTCACCCATGGAGGGTTATCTGGGTCGACCGACGGCCCGTCACTGCGTGTTCTACCCCAACTCCATGCTTTCTTGGTACCATATATGCTAAGCGCTGTTCCATTCAAACAGACATGAACGGGATACCATTGGCGGTCCTCGGCCCTCTTTATCAAGTTTTCGATTTCGTGTTTCTTGTCAAATACACCTTCCAGTAATATTGAGTTCTTATAGTCGGGCAGGCTTTCTTTTCCTGTATCTGGATGAAGCTGAGTTTCGCCGCCCCCACCAGTCGTGAGCTCCTTCCCCTTCTCCAAACGATCCCCATCATGGGAGACATTCGACGTTGTCGGCGGCGGATCTCGCTCTGGCTGGTACGGAGGCGGCTGGGAGGGTCGGCGCGGACTTGTCATGACACGCTGGTAGTAGAGGTCCTCCTCCATCGATACACGCCGCCTGAGGGGCGGCGACGTAGGAGCGGTCGTGGATGATACATCGTCCTCGGCCGTGGCCCTGCGTAGGTCCATTGGAGGGAGATGGGACTTATATGAAGTCGGAGAGGGCCCCACGACCGGCCGATACGGAACGGAAAAGGCTCACAGGGTGACTCTGTCGTCTGGGGGCGTGAACCTCAACGAGCATTGGCCATAGGAGTCTCCATAGAGGACGGTAAACTGAGGAGGTTGATCATTCCGACCCGCTCTGAGGTTGTGTGGAGAGGTTTGGAAGAAGAAACTGGAGCGAGCCAACAGAAGTCGTAGGTGAGAGGATCAGAACAGTCAGCATGGATCCACGAAGAGAAGCATCTGTCGTGGAAGAAGGTCGCACGCAGGGATTCGTAAGTTTGAGGAGAGAATCGTGGATCGAAGGGGGGTGTGAGTCGAGCTGGAAGACGGGGTTCAACGGGATGCCGGTAGGGCCCAAACCAGGCGTGCCTCCGTCCAGCTTCGATGGGGTATGGAAGAGGAATGGAAATGCGGCGGCTCTTTTGCTCGGGGTGACTAGGATCGATGGTAAGGTCAGGGAAACGGTGACCAAACCGGAGCAGCCAGACCAGAGCAAAGCGACGTCAGCCGTTTCAAAAGGGCCCACGTTGAACCGAGCTTTGAGGAGGATTCAGATGAGAGAGTGGAGTGGCAGCCAGAAGTCGTCGAAACGTGAGGGTGCGGGAATGGTATTGGGGAGCGTGGACCAAAACGCTGGCACAGGCTCAGAGTGGCGAGATGAGGCTGCTGGCGCGCTGTTGCAGTGGACGCTACCGTATTTTTTCGAGAAAAGCGATTTCGCCTAAATCGAACAAGTCAGGACAATCACAATTGGATCTGATGCGACAGAGTATTGGCCTTTTGTCTCGGCCGGGTTGTGGGATGCGCGGATGTGATGCGATCCGCACTTTTGAAGGGCGCATCAAAGTGCAGCAGAGTTTACTGTACTAAATGCGCCGAATTTCCGCGCTGACTGCCGATCTCGCCTCTGCTAGTGGATATCTTTTTCAGATTTGGTGTAGGGCTCTGTATCTTTGTTCTAGAGGTGCTATTATTGACCTCAAGTATGTCGCGATGATGAAGAGTGCAAGATGCCGTTGGTGGTGCCAAGTCCAGGGTTCTCCTCTTCCTTCCAAGGCGTGGTTGTCGACTCGATTTGACTCCGCAGGAGCTGGGCAGTGAGATTGTACTGTAGGCCAGGTAGATGTCGGGGAAAGAGCACCCTGATCGTTAAAAGAGCCCCGGTCCCGGGAAAGCACGACACATGGCATGGCATGGCATGGCTTGCTTGACCTGTTCTGTGCCTGCGCCTGCCTGGCGCTGTCTCTCGGTGGTGGACTGTCAGTGGCAGCCGCATGTTGCAGGTTCAAAAGGACCACCTTCCCGCCAAAAGGTCCCGCGAACTAGGGTCTCACAAGCCCACACTCACAGACCGAACCGCACGAGGAAGTTGCAGCACACGGCCCCACCTTGCCTCGCTAGTCCCGGTCGGGGAGGTCACAAAAGGGTGACGGATAACCGGCACAGGACTTGCCTGAGAGAGTTTCTCTCCACTGCCAATGGAAGCTCTGCTACGAGTATGCATTTTAACCTTGAATTATGTATATGTTTTTGGCGATATGATAATCACCCAACCCTCTTTGGGCGTTTATCCCATACATACATAGTCCTCATAGTTTTGCTACAAGGGCAATTGCCGTGCTAGTTAACATCCGAAAAGCCATGCCAGTAAATCGAGGGAGGCACCCGATAGAGTTCAAGCCTCGATACGGACTAATCTATTCAACGTACGGAGTACATAAGCCACAATCGATATCTCGGCCGGGTCTCGACTTCAATATCCGGAGCCTCAGGTCGTGGTCGTCGCTTAAAGCCTTTATTATTAAACACGAGACCTGTCCTGCAAGTCATTCATTCTGTTACTTGATAGGACGTCAACTCGCACAAAAGTCCTTTCCACAGTGAAGATATTTCGGCCCTCATTTCATCAATCCGAGACGCTGCATTGCAGGCACAACAGCATGAGCCAACCAACATAGAAAAACGGCACCTTGTTCCGTTACAAAAGTGCCCTTCACCGTTTCGATGAATAACGATTCAGTCTGATTGCTGATTCGCCCGTCAAAAGCGAACCAGACTCCTGGGAACTTTCCGGAGTACTGTACGTACGGAGTACTGTATCCTTTTTCTCCAGGACAGCTTTCCTCATCGCTTTGGAAGCGTTGCGCTCGTCAAAGGAACTTTTGATACTAGCATTGGCACCTTTGATAGTGGCCCCTCTTCTATGTCTGGGGTCAGGCCCTTCTACTCGGCGTCTCTTTTTCTCATAAATAGCCCCACACTAATATTCTATATGACTATTTCCTGTTATTCTATTAATCATAGTCAGCCATCGTGACATTTTGATTCCTTGTAACAGGTAAATCATTTTTCATGTTTCATGCGAGCTGCCTGGACGAATCACGGATGAATTGATCGACTCATCCATCCTCGGACTCGATGAATGCGACATTAGCCAACTCACTCGCACAAGACAACGAATGAATCTAATTAATAGGTACCTACCTACACGGACTACACCGAAAACCCCCCTCTTCTTCTACGAAGGATCCAATAGACATTGTCAATAGTAAATCTTATAGCGGCCCGCGCGGGTTGCACAACATTTCCGGACCATCTCCGTGAGAAACTTCCCGTCTTACTGTCCATTGGGTTCCCAATATGGGTGCACTATGACTACACTATTAAGCACAAGAATCTGGAGCAGGGCCGATTGATAACTAGTACTATCACGACCTATGTTGCATGCATTGCCTAGGCATGTACATATGTAGGAGCCTGGTTTGTTGCGGGGGAGAGAACACGCAAGCACTTTTCTTGGTGTGACGTGACGTTTGATCATCAAGATAATCAACCAATTCATCATGCAGTGAGATTGTTTGATTTGCTTGGGCTTGGATTGCTGCTAATTCCGTCCGTGACACCGGCAGTCGAATTGCTTCTTGACGATCACGCAAATCGCACGGTAATTATTCCTCCGAGAGACCTGTAAGCAAGGAAGTCAGAAGTCTGGAGAGTTTACGCTCTATGCCGATCCTTTCCTTGTCTCATCTTGCAAGGAACACGATCCTAAAAAGTACCGTCGACGGAGTTTTAAGTCGAGGCTCTCACATTCCATCCACAAGTTGATTAATTACCTTTGACTGAGGTATACATATAATATACGTACGTGATTCATGTATCGTAAACCAAGCCTACAGGCTTGCAGAACAAGCACCCCATGGATGATCCTCTCCCGTCTTGGCTGCAACCTTTACTCCTAAAACAATCCCAACGAAAATGTGATCAGGTCAGGCCGCTGTCTCAGATATTTCCATAGCAAACTGAACTGAACTGAACCGAACTGATCGTCCAGGACAATGGTAACGATACTCCCCGGATCTTTCGGCAAGGACCTTGCTTGCATCGTCCCATCGCCAGTAATTCTCCCTCACATAATATTGGCTGTTCTTTTCTTCTCCTTGCGGTCTGCTTTTAGAAGGTCGCAAAAATACCCGGGGAACCTTTTGTTTCCCCATGTCATTCATCGTGCGGCGTGTCCGGAATAAGCTACCCTACCTTATTACCTCATGTATGTACAATAATAGGACACGCCCTGGCTATTCGGGATAGTCTCCGACGAACCGAATGGATAGAATCAAATCGCCGTGTCTACTACACGAACACGTGCAACTTTGACCGTCGATAGATTCAAAATCAAGTTGTCTTTGCCTCTCTGCATAGTAACTATTACGCGTGGGTATCCTCTCTCGTTCAAAAGTCCCCCAGTAACTGGCTTGGCCTTTTGTCAATGCTTTTCCCTGTTACAAAAGAACCTTGACCAACGTCCATCATTAACAACAATTTCTCATGCGACGAACCGTTCGACCTCCTTGATCCACGAGGCTGGCTCTGCAAGCTTAACTTCGGATATCGTCGCATAATATAGAAGACAAGCAACAGCACCATTGCTTCTACGGGACCTTCTAGACCGATACTGGATATCATGGCCGTCATGTCCCTCCTGTCCTGGATCTTCAGCATGCTACGTTACCTGCCTCACATGACATGGCATGAAAACGTTGACTTCATATGAAAATTTTGCATTCACTTGCTCATGTGATCTGATCTGATCTGATCTGGTAGCTCGACTCAAGCAATAGAAACCAAAGAGGTACTACTTGCACAGTAAAAAGTACAGAACATGGTCCGTCCAGGCCCATTCATTTATCACAGGCCTGGACTCTCGCCCAACATCATCAACTGTCACGGATTCGTGAGTATGTATACCCGTCGACGTCCTTCTGCCCATCCGGGTACTGCCACCTCTATCGCCCGTCCGTTCGCTTTTGTAAGAATGTACACGGTCATTAGAAAGTAATGATGCCAAATCAAAGCTCCCAGCCTATGACCTTTCCCCTGTTTTCGCTGAAATCCGTAACCCAATCGCCGGCTGAGAGGATCAGATGCAGATGCAGCGCGCAAACCACCGGAATGAAAAACGAACAATTATGACTCCAAATTCCCAACTCCATCCTTCCTCCGAAAGGGAATACCAAACTCCGCTCCCTTGCCGCCCCCCCTGACCATCTGCTGAGCTTGTTTTCTCTTGTCGTCCCCTCGTGTTGATGTTTGAATGGCTATGTATATCACGTAGATTAGTTGTGATTGCTTCGATATAGGGTCCCAGTCCTTCCAGGACCTAGATAGCAAAACCAAGACTGACTGACTGCTGGTGTCAATGTTTGATCCTTGCCACTTTATATATACCAGTCGCTATTGCTTAAGCGTTATGGGACTGGGCACCACCACGGCCGCGGGGAGCGCCACCACGGCCACGGTTTTGGCCAGAGAAGTTGCCTCGGGGCCCCTGGCCACCAGATCGTCCGCCCTCAGCACCACCACGGCCACGTCCAGAAACGGGGCCTCGGCCACCAGCGTTATTCGCACCAGGCTTGTTGCGACGGGACTCGACCATGATATTCTCGCCGTTGATGGTGTGAGGGTTAGCAGCAACCGCAGCCTTGGAGGCTTCGGGGGTCTTGAACTCAACGAATGCGCAGTTCTATACCATGTTAGCTTTGACGACAGTGTCATAGTAGAGGATCTGATCTTACCTTCTGGCGGATGATATCAAGGCTCTTCAGCTCGCCAAAAGCAGTCAAGGCGTTCCTGAGATCTGCATCCTGGACCTTATCCGTGACAAACTTGACGTATACGGTGGTACTTTCCTTATCAGCAGGGGGTCCGGAAACAGACTGAGGTCGGTTCTGTCGCTTCGAGTCACTGCCTGCAGTCTGCCATCCAGCCGCATCCTTGCCAGCGGACTCAGTGGCGGGCGCGGCAGAGCTGGCAGCAGGAGCAGCAGCGGGTTGAGAAGTAGCGGCAGCAGCAGGAGCGGGAGCACGGCTCTGGTTCACAGGAGGAGTAGTAGTCTTGGGGAGAGGAACAACAGGCTTAGGAAGGGCAGCGGCAGCTCGGCTGGCCCATGTCATGGGCTTAGGAGGAGCTGCAGGCTTCCCGGGAGCTGCAGGAGGAGGAGCGACAGGCTTGGAAACGGGTGTAGGGCTAGGATCCTTAGGCTTCTCGGGCTCCTTCACGTCTTCCTCAGCAAGCTCCTTAGCAGCCTCATCAGCGGTCTCGGCAGGCTCCTCAGGCTTCGTCTCAGGGTCCGTAGCCACAGACTCCTCGCGCTTGTCGCCGTTGAGAGTCACACTATCCTTAGAAGTGGAAACCTCTTCAAGCTTCTGATCAACAACTTCGGGGTCGAGGGCAGGGGCATCCTCCTTGGTTTCCTCGACAGACAGGGGAGCCTCGGGCTCGACAGCGACAGCGACAGCAGGTTCCTCCGTAGCGGGAGCGGCAGGCTCCTCGGCAGGCTCCTCAGAAGCAGCAGCAGACTCGTCATCGCTCTCATCATCGATATATCGCAGGATATCATTGAGAACAAAGTAGCCGGAGGGTTGCTGGGCAAGAACAAAGGTCTGGACGAACTTCTTAGGTGCTTTGTTGTTGTTGCATGTCTCACCAATCACTTGGATGACGATGTTCTCAAAGGAAGCCTGGGAGTCAACATTGGATATCCTGACCTTGCAGTCGTGGAAATCTAGGTTCTTGATGCGTTCTTGAATGTCCTGTTATACTGTTAGTAACCAATCCAGATGTTCCTTTTCTATCTCAACTTACCACTCGGCCAACAGAGACCTTGGCGACCTCAGCTTCGCGACCACAGACGAATTGCGAGCGCTTGCCGTAGAAAAGCTATCAAGGTCGTTAGTACGAAAAAAGCGCACCGGCAACGGAGTTAACATACGTGAAGCTTCTCGGGAGACTTGCTTAGGGTGGTGTAGAATTGTTCCACGAAATACCAGCCAACCTCATCCTTGGAATGGTTGTTGGTGGCAGAAGCGGCAGCGGTGGCAGAGCCATCGGCAGCAGAGGTAGTAGGAGCCGTTGGTTGTTGGTCGGCAGGTTCCTTGTACTGATCCTGTTGGGTGAAGTTACCGTTGGAGGCCATGATGGCTGTGTGTTGTGGCGTGAAGTTTGATATGATGAGCGTGATTCGGAGCGAAAATTAGGCTGGGTGCGCAACCGGCGAGCTCTCAGTGTCGCGGAAACGGATCGAACGAGGGTTATGAAAACGTCGAAGACACAGAGCCTGATGTGACGGGTTCAGGCTCAAGACGAGGATCGTTTTCGGTCGAGATTGAAGTGATGGGGCTGGAGTTGGGTTGAATCGAGTCGAAGCAAGCAAGCAGAATAGGGCAAGCCTGATGACAAAATGGAGTCGAGAAAGGTTCGTGGTTGGAAGGCAAAGCCGTGAGGGGTGGCAAGGTCAAACAAACTTCGGGATCGGACAAGAGATGGAGAGTTACGGGACTTGGAAGGTGAGAAATGGAAAAGATAGTGGAGAGAGGTAGAGCTTCAATTAGCTAGAAACCGAGATGGAGAGGGAGAGGGAGAGGGAGAGGGAGAGGGAGGAGTCAAATTGTTTACGGGGCTCTGCAATTGGGATGAAAGAGATGTTTGGACAATGTGTGATGTGTTTGTGTGGCTCCAGTAAGAAAACGCCTTCAGAGCTCCCGGCTGCTCCAACTAGAAGGTGGTCTGTGCGTCATTTGTCTTGTTCACTTTCCCTCTTTTTTTCACGACGATTCTGTCCTCGGAACGGGAAGTGTGTAATAGTTTTCCCGAAAGACGCCAAGTCTCGACGAGACTCGACCGCAAGCATCAGCTGAGCTGCAAAAGAGCCAATTCTTATGTTAATTCAATACCCAAGGTACTATCCTACACGCTTGCAGTACCGAGTCAGATCAAACTCACCTAAACTTTCCGGGATATCTCAACTATATCGCTAGGTTTCCAGGGATCTTTATGTCACCGTTAAGTAGCGTTCTAGCATACAACCCTGTCATTGCAGCATTGCAGACTCGAAGATAATTGGTGTGGTGGACTATCTGACGTTAAACCGCTCCATGGCAATTCACATCACTTTGCTTTTTGGCGATAGCTTCATCCCGAATATTCACTACTTACATAGTATGTATTAAACACCGACTGTCAATTGAATTTAGACAGATTGAAGATTATAACGACCTTACTCCCATACCTCATTTTATTAGCCCAGCCGCACCTATGACATCTGTATTCGTTTGAACAACTGCCCCCAATTGAGAGTATACTGTAAGCTTACTTTGTAGTGCTTGAAAGAAGATGGGTCTAACAGCATTGACCGGAAACAATGTTCGTTGTCTGCTTTTACTACGTCTCATCACGTTGGTACAGTCTCTTCAACATAGCCCATCCTCAGGGAGCAAGATACCATCAGACCGGGATACAGTGTGACAAAATAAACTTTACAAAAAGTATTCTAATCACATACTAAACTCATAGTAAGTCACCTAAGTCTTTTTTTTCGTTTAGGACCAAGTCCCGAGTTTTCTTTCCTCCCTAGCCCATACACAGTCAGTGTCTTGGATTGGGTAAGGTAATCAATCTTGGTCCTTGAGAGTTTCTGTTTTCGAGTTAGTTAAAAACAAGAAACTGGCAAACAAAGAAGCTGAATCTATTGCTTGGGCTTGATCTACTTCAATGCTATTGTATTGATTGATCTTGCCAGACATTACCGGATTAGTACACCCTAGGTGAGCGATTGGACCCCTGCCTCGGTGAGCAAAATTGCGGGGTCAACTGATAAGATAGCTCGCCCATTCGAAATTTTTATCGCAGAAAGCAAAAAAATCCGGTGGACAGCCGCCTTCTGTAGCAGGCACTGAGATCTCAAGTCCCATTCAAACCACAACTACCAACTAAAGCTTTCGATTCTCAATCCCCCTTCGACCTCACCCCTTTTCGAATCACCTTTGAACCCTTTTATCAACAAATAATACCGCCAAAATGCCCAAGTCGAAGCGCGCAAAGGTCGTCCACCTCACACAGGTCTCCAAGAAGACGCGCGAGAACAAGGACAAGCTCTTCCAGAATATCCGCGATACTGTCCCCGAGTACCAGAACTGCTTTGTCTTCAGCGTCGATAACATGCGAAACAACCACCTCAAGGACGTTCGACGTGAGCTGTCCGATTGCCGGTAATGCCTCTGTGTGTAAGCCTCTTGATCGCAACTAATTCTCTATAGTCTCTTCTTCGGAAAGACAAAGCTCATGGCGAAGGCTCTTGGCCAGACACCCGAGGAGGCAATCGCCCCTGGAATTGAGGACCTCAGCCGTTATTTGACTGGCACCGTCGGCCTGATCTTGACCAACCGCCCTGTCGAAGAAATCCTCTCTTACTTTGAGAACCTTGCTCCTGTCGACTTTGCCCGCGCCGGCGCTGTGGCCACCCGCGATTTCTCTATTCCTACCGGTGTTGTCTATGCCACCGCTGGTGAGGTTCCCGCTGAGCACGATGTTCCTCTCGAGCACACCATCGAGCCGGAGCTGCGACGTCTTGGTGTCCCTACCCGTATGGTCAAGGGTCGTGTCGTTCTCGGTGATGAGGCTGGCCAGGGCGAGGAGTATGTTGTTTGCAAGGAGGGCGATGTTTTGGATTCACGACAGACAAGATTGCTTAAGCTTTTCGACGTGTGCTTGAGCGAATTCAAGGTCAAGGTGTTAGCGTAAGTTAAAGCTCTTCCAAAAGTATCAACTCAGCACAAGAACAAAAAACTAACATGGTCTAGATACTGGAATGCTGCTACCTCTGAGGTTACAGAGGTTAACCCCAACGCTATGGATGAGAATTAGATGAGCCTAGGATAAGGCAAAGAAAATGGTGCTAGACGTTGGGTTTAACATCTTCTGTTTGAATGACTGATACCAGCATGAAATTTTTATGGGATCTCGGCGTTGAGGGCCATGGGATATGGAAGGGCATCATGTTTTACCAATAGGCCCGCCCGAATGACAATACGTACTTCACAACATTCACAAAATTCGCTTCTTTTCTTAACTGTTATTGAACATGAAAACTCCTAAGTGATACATCAGAGTCGGCCTTCTTAGCCAGCCTAGGCAACATCTCGAGGGTCAGTACGGAGTAGGTCACCGAGTCTTACCCTTATGTAGCATAAAGTGGCCAGTTCACCATCGACCTATCCTCCAAATTTTACCCCGACTCCCAAAAAAAGCAAATAGAATACATAGAAAGGTTACCTGACACGTTGCGTAAACCTGAGTCCATATGGATGTACCGGAGGATGATACCTCAAATCGAGTTGAATGTCATGTCGGCTGGTCAAATAATGACAGCAGAAAAGTGAAATCCGACGAGCGTTATCGGACAGAGGCGTATAGTATAATCGGGAATACTCGAGATCCGAGGTTTGGCGATAATGGTGTGCTTACCCTTCCTTTCGTGGAAAAGGGGTCTGGATTAATGACTGAAAGAAGATCGGCAACCCACCACACAAGGTCATGGAGAATTACTCCGTTAATATCGACGAAGCTTTCGAGGATCCTCATAGCCGCCGTCATAGCCACGCTTTCGGCCACCATCGTCATCACGGGGTCTGTCGTAGTCTCGGTCCCGTTGTTCACGATACCCACCTTCTCGTCGGCCTCCGATGGGTTCCATGTTGCTGCCGGTGCGTCGGTTCTCGCGTTCTCCGCCGAATCGGCCACCGTCACGATGGCCGCCGCCGTGTCTGTCGTCAAATGAGCGACCGCCGCTACGAGAATCATACCCACCGGGGCCTCGGTCACCACCCCTTCGGTCGCCACGGTCCCGGTCACCATAGCCGCCGCCGTTTCTGCGGTCGAATCCAGGGCCAGACGGGGCATCACTAGGTGCGCCATAGCCGCCTCGATCACCTCCCCTGTCGCCTCCTCGGTCGCCGCTTCGGAACCCTCCTCCACGGCCACCAAATCCTCCTCTAAAGCCTCCACGGCCGCGTCCTCCGTCGAAACCCTTAAAACCACCACGGAAACCGCCACCGCCGCTAAAGCCACCGGGACCCATGGGACGAGCAGCCATAGCTCGAGTATAGCCTCGGCCTCCGAGGCCACCACCAAGTCGACGAGGTTTCCAACCCTTGACAGTTCTGCCGCGTTCGACGTCTACCTTGATACGTCGGTCCTTGATACGCATACCATCACAGGCATCCAAAGCCGCTGCTCATGGTTGCGCCGAATGGCGCAGGTGTCAGTCCATCTTACCCTAAATAGTACCTTGTGCTGACGGATATGACAAAAGAAAAGGAAGAAGCAGAGACGGGCAAGCTTGAGGGCCCTTTGATGTCTCGCATATACTTTGTGAGAAGGGCAAGCTTGAGGGCCACAACTCGAAAGATACATCCAGGGAAGAAGACAAATGGCTAGTCAGAAGGGGAAGGGTTCATATTTACCTCGCATGTCTTTCTCTCGTTCGAATACGACGAAAGCATAGCCGCGATGGGGCTTCTTCTTCTTGTTTGGCTTCTCATGAGCGTGAGTGTCGACAACGATACGAATCTGTGGTGGTGTCAGTCACTGGCTATGCGATGTTTTAAGGACAATTGCATACACGCTCGATGGGACCGTAGCGACCAAATTCCTTCTCGAGATCCCTCTCATCAGCGTCGTAACTGAGACGCGCGACCATCAAAGTCTTGAAGGCATCGCCACGAACGTTGGGGTCTTCATTTGGCTTATCTGTTAACCAAGTTAGCGTTTGTTTTGTAGTGGAATCCCCGGGTCTCCTGACGACGATCGGGCGCTTCTCTGAGGAGCGTCTCCAGTCTCTCCTTCTTCTCTAGCTTCTTGCGATCGCGGGCTTGCAACCAACTCTCAGTGGGTTTGTAAACATCAGTCTCCTTATACTTCTGAAGCTCCGGGAGAAACTGTGCGACACCGGTGATGGGTGCTGTCCTGCGAAGCTGAGGCGCATGATCGGGCGGATCGATGAATCGCAGAGGTGGTCGCGCCGCGAAGAGAGCGAGCAGGTTGGGGGGGAGCTTGTCGGTCATCGCACTACCTAATTGAACGGGACGAAAGGAGCGATCAATGAAGTTATTAACCGAAAATGAATAGGCGACTATGAGTTCGCGATGAAGGATAGACAGAAAAGCCAAGAATGGGCGGAATTTGATTGAAGTTGTCGCGCGTGAGTTCGTGGGGGAAATTAATCCTTGAGCCTGCTTTGGACTCGAGGGATGCCTTGCAGCGGCTGAGGCGTCCTGCCAGCCGATGTTCTGCCGACATATACCAAACCCAAACGGGACACCCTCCACCGAGAGCTGATTTTCTGGTGATAGCCTCTTAGCACGTCAATTCTTTTTAGCTGTTATCGGATCATTTTGGTACTTGATACGGCCACACAAAAATGACTGTTAAGGCGATAAGACAAATAGCAAAAGGCCAGGTATGTTCAATGTGACGATATCTTGGAAGCATAAGTGCTGACCTCTGCAGAATGGCCTCGGTGCATTTATCCTCCAGTGCAAGAAGTTAGACTTCTACTACTGTGACTGGGCCGGTAGTTCTAAGGGTATGAAGTATGTGAAATAATCCAAACGTCTCAGATCTTCTCAGCACTGCCTAACCTGATAACAGCGGCTTCATCAAGTCTCTTCTCCCCAAGTTCGCCGCCGCCAACCCTCAAGTCGAATTCTCCATCTCCCCTCGACCCGGAAAGCACCCCGTCGTTGTCGGTCACTATATCAATGGTCGAACTAAGCCCATCTGCGTACGAAACCTATCACCATACGAGATCCTTCAGAAGGCCGAGTTATTGCGTGATGCCAGCGGAGAGAAGCTGAAACGTTACAACAAAGCCGTCAACAGCGCTCAACCAAGTGTGCGTGGCGTCTGGTCCCCGTACCACGGCAAGGGAATGGTTGTTTGAAAGCTGGCTTCTAAAATTGGGTTTTCTGTACATTTATGTGTTTTGTAAACAATATTGGGGCTGCTTGTAGCATTGGGTTGCGAGGAAATTTGTACGATTTATAGAGATCTCCATGATGTTAGGGGCATGAATGACAACTGCTTCTCATCTTTACCTCTGGTTGACATCTATGCTTTAGCAAGATCTTACTTCCGTTTCATGTGATAGTCAAAAGTCACAGAATCACTCAAGGAAAGTATCTCTCGCATAATAGAATAATGACCAATTACTCGTGGGTATAATCATTTTTGTTTCGTTCATCATCTATCTATCTACCTCTATGTCAAGGTATCAAAGACCTCAACGGAGCAAGACTTTTTACTTTTGAATTCATGCATTTACTGCTTGGTAGCGTTGATGATGTCGACGACTAGAAGTATTAGTTAGCACGGTGCCGGTGAAAGCATATGAGAAGGACTTACAAGCAGGCTTGAGAGAAGCACCGCCAACGAGGAAACCGTCGATGTCGGGCTGCTTGGAGAGCTCGCCGCAGTTCTTCTCGTTGACACTGCCGCCGTAGAGGATTCGGGTCTCGTCAGCAACCTTGTCGCTGATACCACGGAGGAGGTCACGGATAGCCTTGTGGACCTCCTGAGCCTGCTCAGTGGTAGCAACCTTGCCAGTGCCGATAGCCCAGATGGGCTCGTAGGCAATGACAATGTTGGACCAGTCGGAGATCTGGGACTTGAGGGACTCGAGCTGCTTAGAGACGAAGTCGATGGTCTTGCCAGCCTCACGGGTCTCGAGGGTCTCGCCGCAGCACCAGATGACCTTGAGGCCGTTCTCAGTGGCGTACTTGGTCTTGGAGGAGATGGTCTCGTCAGACTCGCCGAGAATCTCACGGCGCTCAGAGTGGCCGAGGATGACCCAGTTGATGTCGCTGTCCTTGAGCTGGGAGACGGAGATCTCGCCGGTGAAGGCACCGTTGGGCTTATTGAAAACGTTCTGGGCGGCGACCTCGATGTCCTTGCGGAGGGTCTCGCGGACGAGAGGGAGGTAGATGGCGGGAGGAGAGACAACAACCTCTGACAGCGTGTTAGTTGATGTCGCTCTAGCAAAAGGAGTGAGGGGTTCTGTTGAGAAACTGGGATGATGCGCGGGGCATGGGGACAGGACAGTAGAATGACGTACCAGCGTTCTTGTCGAGATCAGCGTTGTTGAGGTTATCGACAATCTCCTTGATGGACGACTTGGAGCCGTTCCTATAAAGAATCAAGGTAAGCTTCTGAGTAACTCCAAGAAATATCTGCGGCCTTTTGGCTTCATGGAGGGGGAGGGGCAGCAAGAAAATCGATCGAGCTGAGAAGAGCAGAGCGGAAGCAGATTGCTATGGCGGGGTAGAAACTTACATCTTGAAGTTGCCGCCGACGAAGAACTTGCGAGCCATGATGATGGTATTAATTCGAAATGAGGTTCTAGAGGAGATGGAACTAGGTGAGCAAAGATTGAGGCAGATGAAGTAGAATGAAAGTGGTGTTTTGAGTTGAGTTGGGGAAAGCTAGGTAGGTGCCTTATGTAAATAGTCCCTCAGTAATGGATATTCGTTAGTAGCTCATCAGCTAGTACTAAGCTCTGGCTACCCGCG
The DNA here is from genome assembly GCF_013396195.1 of Fusarium tjaetaba. Taxonomy (NCBI): domain Eukaryota; kingdom Fungi; phylum Ascomycota; class Sordariomycetes; order Hypocreales; family Nectriaceae; genus Fusarium; species Fusarium tjaetaba. The sequence goes on along the minus strand of NW_023501406.1, from coordinate 38,854 downwards.
TCCACGTCTCATGGTGGATAGGTTGTACTTAAGTTGGGCCGCTCAGGCCAGACCAAGTCAGGTCATGAATTATCGACAGACGACCAGGACATGGATCAATGGATTCAGTTTTGGATTGAGTTGATTTTTAGGGGGGCAATCGATTAAATGACACCATAGTATTTGTATTTCTGGTGAGAATAGCCAGTTCATTCATATTCCCTCTCAACTTTATCTGTAGGTAACTCAACATCCAAGATAGCACTTACGGAACACATTGACGGGCTCACTCTCTTACTTACGGCAGAGCTCGGAGCTTATTACCGTTCATTATACGCTGCCCTTCCGTTTCTCTCCTTCATCGACTTGTCCGTCAATCACTACCCAGTAACGTAATTTGATATGACATACATACATTCTTAACCAAAAAACTTCCACACGTTCCTCTGCCGTGCCGTTTTTCTTTTTTGGCTGATCCAACGCAGTAGCGTCATAGTGGAGGCTCAAGGACCCCAACAGCCATCATTGGCCTCCACTAATTAACAACCTGGACTACAAGACGGATTGGATTGGATGCTACTGAAACCACCGAGACCGTGACCGAGCCGACATCTCGGAGCGACTCAGGCTACTCAGCGCAGTTGTCATGTCATCCATCGACTTTAACCTCTATAAAGCATAATCTCTACAGTTCCGGTGACGTGGGGTGAGCAAGGTAAGTCTCAGACACGGAGGCAGTGGAGGTGAAAACAATCCCGAAACAGAAGAGCTGTTGCATTCACTATCCCCACGATCTGGTCCCGGAGACCATGGCCCTGATTCTCCCGAAAAACTACAGGTTTCACCGCTGATCTTGATTTGTTTCTCGCCCTTTGATGCCGCATCTACCATGTATGTATCTGCAATGAATCCTAGCTAGGACCTTGAAACCATATGCTTGGATAAGAAAAAGGCCCTGGTCCATCTAACAATGTCACTGAGTCGGACCATCACTACTGTCGACCCATACACGATAACCATGTCAGGCCATTCTCACAGGCGTTTGCGCAGTTACACCCGCATGCTATCAAACTCTTCTAAAAAAACAAACTCGATTGAACTCAAATCCTATCTGCAGTGATGCTATCAATATCAAAAGTCCTCCCAAACAAAGTGTCTAAATCTGCTACCCTTTCCTGTTGTCAAGGGCCAACTGTTGTTGTTGTTGTACTTGCTCTGTGAAATCTGTATCAAACTCATATGAGAATGATCGGTGTATCTGTTGTCATCTTCGCGACGTCCCCCTTTTTCCTTTCCAGCTCGACTCTAAAGTCCTTGGTGTTTCTCCCGTCACAGGAACTCCCTTATCATCCTGGCGCAGCAATAGCGCAATCCATGGGTTGACATCCGTGGTCCTTGTCCTTGGATTGATGGATTCCGGTAGTAATGAAGTGCTTCCGTTCCTAGGAAAGAGTCTACTCGGCTGGACATGTCCTTCTGCCGTAGATCTGTGGCATCATTGCCCGGTCCTTGGGACGTCTTCGAGATTCAGAATTTGTCTCTATATTAGACGGACTTCTTTTCTCTGCCTGTGCACTTGCACAAATCAATTTCGGCGTTTTTTTGGTAGCAGACAAGACTCGCATGTCTGAAAGATGGTTAGTCTGACCCATGTATATACATCCAGACAACTACTTACAAATCATTCAGCCAGTGCCAACCAGGGTGTTTCCTGGGTTGTTGATGGCATTGAGGTCGTTGGTGAGCTTCATCATGGAGCCCAGGCGGTTCTGGAGAGTTCCGATGTGCTGGAGGTTCTGGGTGTCCTCAGGCTTGACGAGGTTTCGCATGAGGCTCTCCACAGCCTTGCGGTGCTCCATCCACTGGTCAATAAGGGGCTGGGTCATGTTCTCCTTGGGCTCCGGAGGAGGAGGCATTGACTTGGCAGTCGCCTTGCGGCTGTGGGAAGTCTGAGCCTCGGCAGTCTCAGTCTTGCGCTTACGTCCCTTGGCAGGCTGAGCAGATCCAGTTGTAGGTGAGCCGCTGGAGCTTCCGTGGTCGTTGTGAACACGTTTCATGTGGTCACGCAAGTTCCACTGGCGAGGGAATCCATTTCCTGGAACGGCACGCTCACAGCCCTCATAAACACAAAGGAAAGGCTTGTCGCCATGGCCATGGAGTCCGTGGGCCTCACGTTCATGGCGGAGGAGGCAAGCAGTCGACGAGAAGCGGGCGCCCTCGCACGACTCAGCCTTGCAGCGGTAAGGCTTCAAGTGAGAGTCCACGAATTTGCTAGCTCAGTCAGTATACATTATCTCATTGGTTGGGCTGATGATTTCTTACTCATAGTTGCACTTGAGCTTCTCGGGTCGGTGGTTGCAGCTTGGTTGTCCTTCCCATGGGCAGTGGTAAAGTCCATCCTCGTATGGAGCGGCCTTCTTGTATAGGTCATGGTCCCGAGCGGACTCACCATCGCTGTTCTGTCGTCGTGGACCAGTGAAGGCAGAGGTGGCAGCAGGAAGCTCATCGAATGTGGACATGGCCTTTCCATTGGCATCTTCAGAGATCAAAGGGATGTTCCGGTCCAGGCTAAAACAGTCGACTTGGTAAGAAACCGGATCATTGGTCACTATGCGGTTGGGGGCTACGTACCTTGGTGACTGGCACTGAATCTCAGGGGACGAGTTTGGGCTCTGGTGAGGAAACCACAAATCCTCAATAGTGTTGGGAGAGGATGATCGAGAGATGGAGCTAGAAAAGCAATCCCAAGGGCTGGGAGGAGAGTTCTCGACCAGGGAAACATCAGGGCCGAGCTGCATGTGAGAAGGAACAACATGCAGAGGGTTGGCATCGGGAAGTGAAAAGGTGGCATCACCGTTCAGTCCACCGTCAAGGGAATAGCCGGGCCAATACATCTGGTTCGTGATACCATCGGTAGGGTCCAGGAGGCAAGTATCAATTCCATGCAAGGTAACACCGGTCTGGGTTCCAGTCTGAAGAGCGGAAGCATTACCTGTGAAGTCCATGTTGGACAGATGTGATGATTGTGACAGCGAAGAGCCGCTAGACCTGCTTGAGCTCACCCTGGACATGGCTTGTCCACCTTGGGTCACAGAAGCGGTAGTCCTGGATGTGGACCAGTTTCCTTGGGGAGGCACCCTGGTTCCTCGGGGTGTAGCATGGCCAGATGTGAAAATGAACTCCTCGGCTTCTCCGGAATGGGCGGATCCATTGTCTGAGAAATCTTGAAAGTTCTGTGGTCCTTCTACTGTCGTGGCCCATGACGAACCTGTCAACAGGTCCGCTGATGGTTCTGTTTGAGAAGAAAAAGAAAAGAGTCCAGTGTTGGGGGCCAATGTTGGCTGAGAGTAGCTATAATCGCTGAGGAAGGGTCAGTGTCCCGTTCTTCGCAATGTGAAAGCAAATAAAACCAAAAATGAAACATGAAACAAGACTCAAGTCATGACTTGGAATCAACTTTGAATCTGTTACTAGGTTAGCATTCGAGATGAGGTTGACGTGGCATTCGTTTTACAGACCAAGTATGACAGTGTGAAGCATAGCCTAGGATTAGATCTTGCATTCTGTCGAAATCCTGTGGGTCATCCATGGATTATTGTCGTAGCCAGGCAAGGTCGTCAATACAGAAATCAAATCACATCGAATCCGGCAGTGTTCCAGTGGCAGGTAGGAGATGTTGAGTGTTGTCGAAAAGTCCAGGCCTTCAATCTAAGTATTCGCAGAAAAACAAGTGGGTATAGCATCATGTATTGTCGTTGTGGGAATTCCAGTGTCGATTGAGCAGAACAATGAGATCCTCGGTGTCCATTGTGGTCCGGCAGAAAGAACGTCCAGTGGAAAGCATAATTGGTGTCCATGAATGGAAGTCCAGTGCGGCTGCACGAAGAAGCAATCAAATTGGATTGCAGGCCATTAAGCCAGATGCTACCTTGATGTCTAACACCGCTAAGCGGTACAGAAGGAGCAGAGTCCAGGCGAAGTTCCATGGGTCGTGAGATGTCCTGTCGAAATACCATCCGCTTATGAAAAGGTCCATATCCAGAAAACGAGATCAGAGGAAAAGGTCCATTGTCCTTGGGTCGACTCCTGATATCCGGAAGAGAAATCCTTGTGGTCCATGAATAGTCCAGGTTTGACCTCCGGGCGAAGGGCTGCTGATTCAATTTGAAAGCGGGCAATACTCACGAGGCTCATCGCCAGTATATAATATTATTGTTTCATGTCCGGACGGACAGATCCAGTCAATTTGAGTCCAGGGGCTTGTTGTCGTGATTATCCATGGGAATGTCAAGGTCCTTTGAGATCCAGAAAAGGATGTTCCGGGAAATGTCCTTGGGTCGAGAGCTGAAACAAGTTTCCTGGCTTGGTATCCTTGAACAGAGTGAAGCAAGATTGTCGATGTACATGATTTGCGAGCAACATGATTTTAAAAGCAAATGCTAACCTCCCAGGGAAGAGTAAGAAAAACAGTACCTGGACAACGAGTGAACCTCATCGAGGTCAGAGTTCTTGAAAGCGTGCATGGTAGCAGGCTGCGTAACAAGAGTAACAGTCATTGTATCCTCGGAATGGAGAGCAAAATTGAGCTCGTGGATCAGCAAAGAACAACGTTAGGACGTTGTCTTGCACGTTCAGACCAGTGGCAATCTGTCGAGTTGTTGGTGTTGTTGCGCGACAGGATGGATCCTTAGGCTGATTGGGTAGTTCTCAATTCCAGGTGGAAGATTGAAAACTTTGATAGTTGCGTATGAGAAAGAAGGGTAAGAAAGGCTTGGTAGTCTTTGAAGGATGAGACTGAATGGTTGGTTGGGTAGTAAGAGGCGAGAGTTGGGCAGGAAAATTGAGGAACAGAAGGGATATGTTGGGCAACGAGGGATCCTGCGGGTTTTATTGTCATAGAAGCCTGACCTGCTACCGCGACAGGGTTCCACTATCCATGTAACTGCCGCAAAACGCGGCCATTGTCTGGTCGCAGGAGTGAGTTGGCGTTTGTGATTTCAGAGTGCAGAAACCGGTGTGTTGGACTATTGCAAGGATCAGCAGAGAAGGGATGGGCCAAAACGACGAGTGACTGGTTAACTTCCCTGATTTAGGATGGGTCAGGGTGGAGATAAGACCTGGTCTGCATCCTATCACCTAGCATTAACCTATGAGAGGAAGGGATAATGGCTGTTGGACAACGCATCACTGCATCTGCGTGAGCGCAAAACCAAGTTGGACACGGATGCGGTGCGAAAAGATGTGAGGAAACATGGTCGACGGGAGGGAAAATGAGAGGTTGGCCGAGATTGCGTCCAGATGGTCATCTCGCCTGTGTTGCGAACGATTAATTACTGAGGCTGATCATTGAGGCATTCGTCCTTGGGATCAAAACTAGTGTCGGATACAGCAGCCTCCGTATTGGACCGCAAAGTACGTATCTCAGAGCCGGGCTCCTGACGATCACTTCCACCACAGCCTCGAGGATTTACAAGTCGCGAGTCAACGAGAAACTCTGTCATTCTCGTCTCTGTCAGAGTTTGACCATATCTTCTTGACCGTGGCCCGCTGCGCTATTCTCAGAAGTGACCCTCCTTTACTCTCAAGTCCTGCGGCCAAGTCAGCATGGGTGGATAAAACAAAGCAACCATTGCCAACCAGGCCACATCCTGTGAGCCAATATGCAACAGACGGCACACCGAGCATGCCGCTTATCACCCAGGTGCTTTATCTACGACCTGTGATTGCTCATGTAGCAGACCGCAACAGGCGGGGTAGGCCTTGGTCTGTTTTTAAGCATGTCTTTGATGTCTGTTAGAATGATGAGACTCATGAGAGCGGGCTGCAGGATGGGCCAGCGAATCGCTCGTGGCATGCATATGACACACAACTGCGGTCAAGAGTGTGTGAAATGCACATGCAAATGCAAAATCAGACGGCTGATAATGAGGCGCGATGACAGAAGGAGAAAAGATGGCGAGACGACAAGCCAAAAACAACCAAGTCATAAGATGGCCCAGTCCCAGAAATGGTTGGTGATGAAGCATTGTCACTGGAAACACTGACCAGGTCGGCGTCTGCCGATAGATACACTGACACAGATGAGCATAGGTAGAAAGGAGATGAAGTTCAGGCAAAATCATCTCGATTCTATGCGTTGTTGATGTTTGATTGATGGACCCTGAAAAGTCCGAGCCACCCGCGATTTTGAGTTTACTGTACCGTACGTTCCTTCCCTTCTTCAACGGGAGCGCCGTTCCGTGCCTTCCTTCCCCTCCACCCCGTCCATTCCCCGTATTTCCTACCTGGGAAAGTTGCTAGAAGGAACAATGGAAGCAAAGGAGAAAACGGGAAGCGGCCCGCAACTCCACGTGACGGTGTAACCGCCTCAGCTTGTTATCGTCTGTGGCTCTTTGAGTCTCTTGTTGAACACTACATGCCTATCTGAATTTTATCTCTTCCTCCAGGGAAAACTCTATGTATTCTATGAGTTTATGTCCTCTCATTCTACCGTTAGCTCAGCCGATGTCTATCTGCGGGTATCTATCTCATGGACCCTTCTCATTGGCCTTGAACCACGACATGCCAACACCAAATATATGATAGCTCGCATCCACGCATCACCTGGCTTGCTCCCACTCTGTTTTCAAGCAGTCAGACGCCAACTCAGCCAAGGTGACGAAGCATTCATGGCTTAGTCGGATTCTGACAGCTCTACCACTGCTGGACTTGCACTGCTCTCGCCCGATGTCTCTCCTGATATCCCCTCGTTCCATAACTCCTCTAGACCCTTTTCTAATTCGCCGTCTATCCCTCCCACCACCTCAGCCAGCATAGCCCGGGCTGACTGCCAGCTTTTGATTCCCAGCTCTCGACTGGCCAGTTTCATTTTGTCGCCGTAAACGCCTCGCCATTTGCTCAGTTGTCTTTCTTCGATTACATTATTGGCCCGGCCAGTGAACGCTATGGACGCTCCAAACAGTACGCAAAATAACCAGAGTGACTGTGTCCATTCACTCATTCTCAGATGTTCTTCGCCTGCATTAACATCGTCTATGAGTTGTTCAAGAAGCCAGTCGATCATGGTTACGTCGAAGTATCTGTCGCCCAGCTCAGAACAAAGATAGAAGAAGGTCGCTATGAAACTTGTTCGGCTACTTTTAGGGTCACCGTTCAAGATTCGTGGTACATATTGACTCGCGCTGAAACCTCTTGAAATCTCATAGTTGAGGTTGAGGTCTCTGGTATGATTTTGCCAAAGTCTGGCCGCTGGTGTTTCGAGATCTTCCCACCAGCCGTATCTCGGAGCTTCGCGCGGCGGCAGCGCTGTGATATCCCATATCGACGCAAATAGGAGAGCCATAAAGGTTGGTTGGTATTCGGGTACGTTCACGAGCTGGCCTGCTTTTCCGGTTCGTAGTCCTTCTCCGACCCTGAACAATTATCAGCAAACTTCATTGTTAGCACTGTGATCCCTCAATAGAACTGACATCTTGAGCATTCTCTGGGGCAACGTCGGCACTGGATCGACAACCCTATTCCACTCCTTTACGGCAGATTGTATACCCTTCAAGTGTCTTGAGGAGGCGTCCAGTTCTCCTATCGCGCCCTAGATCACTGATTGTTAGTGACGATTGACTAGGGGGTCGGATTGTTAACCAAGGATATCCATACCTCAGTCAGCGCAAGCGCAGATATAGCCAACATAGTGTCTCCGCTCTGTGCCAATTCAGGACTCTGGAGCTGTTCTCTCGCGAATTGATAGGTTGCTGCTTTATGGTACAGGAATGGGATCCTGACCTCGTCCATCGAACCGGTAACCCATGCCCACTGGCATGCTGATAGCATGAGGCACATGTGCATGTAGCCAGGGTTCTCGAACGATTTTTGTATTCTAGCAGGCTGTCAGTTGAAGGTGTTTAGCAGGTCATGTCGACCCAACTACCGAGTTGACGCACGCTGAAGATTCCAGCTCCCGAGCAACAGGTCTCGAGCCCCAGACCGTGTACTGTGAAACTGGTACAAAATGTTAGCCCTGTGGGACGAGTATTTCTCTCGGTGAAGTGACTTACAATGTCGGAGAAGGCGTTTGGAGTGCTCCGGAAGAGCATCGAAGGACCCTCCAACGTAATTGTTGAGGGCATTGCTCATCCCTGGCGAGGCTGGTGCCGCTGACTCGGTAAGTGCCATTTGGGACCCAAAACTCCCCAGAGCAACATTGCTGGACGACGATGATGGTGAAGGTGACGAATCATTGGATGGAAGCGGCTGTTCTGGAGTCGGATATATGCATTCACTCCCCGTCTGAAGGCAATTGGTGCTGTGTTGGCAATATTTGTTAGTCAGTCCTACAAGGCTTACGATTCAACCGACCGGAGCCTCATGCAAAGCTCGTCTATCCCACGCCGGAGCCTCGCGTAGCCTTGCAGCAACGACAAGAAAACGAGGGGAAAGTATCGATTGTTCCACGAGTAAGACCGGGAAGTTTAACATACCAAAGCGGCTTTTGCTCGTCGCACCTCACATGCCTGGCCTTGCATCGAGTGCATCCGTTTTTGCTTCTCCGATGAAACTTTCTCTTTCGTTCTTTGTCTTTTGGCGGCGCCATGATGTTATCTTGGCATCCCTCAGTGGCTATGCGGTATATCTTTTCTGGGACTGGTTATGGACAACAGTGGCTTCGTCTACATGTTGCTAATGTAGGCTCCGTATATCACCAGGCGCCTCGCCAATGACTCGGGGGCAGTCGAGAGGAAATATTCCACGAGAAGCGTGGTCTTGAAGCACGACTGACACGGTTCAAAGAAAACAGAGGCAGGCAATTCAAGAATTCCTTCGTATTGAGGACCAGCCTTTGCCCGATACAATCCACGCCAGTAGGCGGGATATCCCCAAATAGATTTCAAGGGAGCAAAGCTCGTTTTCCTAGACGAAGGCTGCAGGGTCTCGACCCAATCAAATATCACTGATTCTCTTAGCCCCATGACTCGCTAGGTCCCCAGTGGCGGGGGCTTGTTCACAAAACCCGTAGAGGCTTCATTTTCGCCCGGGGTTGATGAGATCAGTGAGGCCATACTGAGAGAAAAGTCGGCCGCCTGGAGAGAAAATGGGCTGGAATAAAATGTCTCGTTTTCCGATGGACCTAGACTTTACGTCCTTGAGAAGCTGCTACGTCACATATAATACGCACGGCGACAGCTATTCCAAATCGTAGCCTCATCGCGACAGGAGCAGGATGATAGTGATGGCTCAACCCTTTGGATACCTAGCCGTTGGCTGTTGGAAATAAACACGAAGACGAGGATATCATGCTCAGCATACGACCCGATGGCATGGACTAACACGAAACCGATTCGACGACCCCTGGAAGGAGGCGATTTTCTATACAAGCCAATCATTCCCAGCTGGCGATTTGTCTTTCATTGTCTCGTACCACGAAATAGCAAAAGAGGTTCTCGCGATACCGAAAGCGGCCGAATCTCCAACTCGGAGCGGAGCGGTTGAGGCGTCGGTGTGGGGGCCCGCCTCTCGGAGCTGACTGTTAAAGTGTCTCTCGCTCAACTGTTAGTGGACAAAGTGTGGGGATCGATGTCTATTTTGGGCCTTTCTAGATGTCAACAGGGGAGACTGCATTAACGAACGCCTGGTACCGAGAGAATAGCTCGTGTTCTTTCAGCCATGGACCACGTGCTAGTAAGCGGCGGCGCGAGACACGGTCTTGTTCAGCCTTAGATAGGAGAGACAATGACACAGTTTGTCTTCTCAGCAAGGGAGGTTGTCTCGTGTCCTGAAATTACCTTAGATATCTGGAATCAGAGAGGCTGGTGAACCTCGTGTTGAAGGCCTAGGGCTAGATGAGTCCAGGGTATCGAGAATGATGAGTGAAACAGTCGAAGCTCGCCATGTCGTATCCAGAAAAAGATTGAGGAATTCAGTGGCCTATCAGTGATTGAGAAGGTAAGCTGAACAAAGTATGTCTCTTAGCAGAGCTGAGCTAATTCGAGCGGATGGGCCGAGATTCTGATTGAGGCTATGGTGATAGGTGCTGATCAGCAATAAGGCGAGCGATGGCGATGCAGGGACGAGGGCGCGGACACGGGAGAGCGAGTGTTTTGAGCAAAGCCGAGGAAAATAAGAAAGAAGAAAAGAATTTACCGACTCGTCGAAAGAATAAGGTTATTCTGAGTGGCTGAGAAAAGTCGGCATGATAAAAGTCATTGTCGTACACTTCGGCTGTGCCACCTCATCTCCTCCACGTCAATCAAACAAGCGACAATTGAGTTAACATGGAACATTTGGCCTGGGTTCCGCAGATCGGGTCACATGCATTTGCCCATGTCATGCTAACTAATGATCTGGCATCTTTCCAGTGGACAGCCCTGCTTCGGCTAATGGAATATGGGGAATCGACGTGAGCAGATGCCGCTGTCCACGAGGCGGTCAATATCTACTCCCTCTCAGCCTTTGGAGTTGTGGACTCCAGAACCGAGAATTTATCCGATAGTTATCTTTCATCCACAGAGTTGATAATGCATGCTTGACCATGTGCATACGTACATCCGCCTCACAATCAACAGAGCTGAAGCCTGAACTCGGCCGGTTGAGGCGGGCAGACCCTTTCTTCGTCCTGTTGCCAGCTGCCGAGATGCCACGAGCTTCAAGGGCCACGACAGGGCTGTGGAGTAATCATTGACGTTGTAGGTTGTTGGCGTTTGCATCGGCGTCAGACCACTGTGTCGCCCTCTTCCGAACCGAGGAGGTCTTCTTGTTCTATGTGTGCGTGAGGGTGCGGTGTAGAAGTCCAAGAATCACAGACTCCTAGGTAATGGCTGTAACTGATGATGATGGTCCATGATCATCGCAGTTCGTCAAATACTGTCAGCCTATGTTCATATCGTTCCTCTACTGACAACTCAGACCCAATCACCGACCGCCCTATTAACGATCAACCCCCAGATTCGACCTCCGCCTTGCCGAGGGTGGTCTGCTGGTAGTCAATTAATCGATGAGTTGGTGGGGGTCAAGTTGTGTATGTATGTATGTCTGGCTACGGTATCATAATCCTGAGCAGCAACAAACAAGGAACGGAGCCCAAACAAACTCAAAATCCAATACCCAACCATCCATTGCCCATCGTCGCTCGGGCTCCCGTCCCGTGATTCAAGATAGAGGTGGTCAGTGGGCATCAATCGAAGCCCTGTCGGGTTCACTTACATACGCAAGACAACACGCCTTGGTGCCTGACCTGGACGTTTTAGTTACCTGAACGTTAGTCTCTAGTAACCGTCTATCGAGTCCCATCGTTGGTTGATGTTGATTGACCGCTTCTCAACGGTTCCAGGTACTACCCTGTTCGTACATACAGACAGTACAGTACAGCACTCACTCTGTCACTCTCTTATGAGGTCAGTCAGCGATGGATGGATGCCAACGCGCCTCGCTTGCTTGCTTGGGCAACAATGCTTGAGCGCCCAATGCCAATGCCAATGTACTCGGTCACCCAGTCACTCTCAATTTGTCACGGCCGAGGCAGTGACTTTTTCGGTTTACTTTGTTAGGCACTCTGGGGTAACCCGGCACTCGGTATCAGTACTCCCACTGACGATACCTCTCCACTCTCTACTCGGTTCTCTGGCTACACAATATGTCCAGTAGGTGTCGTCGTGGGATAGGTAAGGTACATATTTCATACTGAATGTTGATGGTTAAACTGGCACACAAGACGTCACCCACCCTGGCTGGCTGGCTTTGGATCAGAGACAGGGTTCGCTCGTGGGTTCTTTTCGCTTGGTAGTTAGGTTGCTTGCGCCATCCAAAAAGTCAAGAAATTTGCCGATATTAATTAAATTGACACTCTCTTCAGGTACAGTACAAACAGCAACCTCCGAATCGCCGGATTGACACCCTCCAAAACATCAAAGGAATGGGATTCTGGGGCGAATTCCACTGCAAATCTTAGCAGAAAAAGGATTAATTTGGGCCATCTCACCACTGACTTGCTTCACGCCTGGTCCCTGTCACTGCCCACTACCTACCACTACAGCGCACTACTACAAGCTACTGGCTACTCACTGCTCAACTCGACTAACTAGACTAACCAAGTCACTCGCTAGTGAATGGGGCATCGCTTTTTTCCATCGCCATCCATCTCTCACGAACAGGGTTTCGCTTCATGACATGCGTCGTCCCCGTCTCTGTCTGTACCTTACCTTGATCCCTTGCAGCCTCACGGGCGAACATAAATCGTCCCCATTCCGAGCTTCACTCCTCTCGATTCTCTTCCAATTCTGTACCAGTTCGGTTTAGATCAGCTTGTTCAACAGCTTCACCCGCAACTGGTTCGCTCAGAAGCGCCTCCAAGGATCTTGCACTACTGTCTTAGTGCTTCTTCACTATCATCCCGCGAAGTTTACCTAGTTTCTTTTTTTTTCTTCCTGCTCTTCCTAGAAACGGCCATCTCAGCAGAGTGATCCATCTGCCTGGACCACATCCGTCCATACCTTACCACAGACCACAGGACACACAGGTCACACCGCCTAGACTACAAGTTACATTCTACTGTACTGTACAGCCGCCAACCTAGTCCAGCCCAGCAGGAGGACCCAGAACCCAGGACCCAGGACCCAGGACCCAGGGAATTTCATCACCATCAGAAAAAAAAGGAAAACCCTAGTCAACCGTCGTGGATGACCCTGGAGAAGATACTTAGCCCAGCCCAGCCTGTCTTTTGGAAGAAAGGGAACCCAGGCCCAGGATCATTCACTGCCCAAGGGACCCCTCAAGACCCAAAGGGACCCATAGTGTACAAGCTGTCCGCTGTTCATCTCCATTAACATCGGTTTACCGGTAGTCTGTCTTGTTCTCTTTTTTTTTTAATTGGAACCCAAGGCGTGTGGACTTGGGAACGTGGATCCATTCTGTTGCTTCTTCACGCCGGTGGATTCTTTCTTTATCAGCCGCAAGTCTCGTCAGGTCTCGTCCAAATTAACACTTATTTGCGGTTTTTACAATGATGAGCCAGTACACTATGGCACAACCAGAGCATGCCTACAAGTCTTCAACAATGTCCAACAGTCCCTGGAATCCAACTCGCAGGTGAGATAGCATTCCTCCCCCCCCTCTGTTGACCGTCTCTGTGCGTATGAAAGGATCATGGCTGGCTAACTCACCAGCAGCTCATTTACCGATCCCTCGGTACATGGCAGTTTCGACAATGGCTTTTACTCAGCACAAAGGTATGGTACTTCTCGGAACAATACCAGCTCGGACTCATTAGTAACATCGGCCGCTTCAAGTGTCAACTACTCAGCTAGCAACTATAACCTAGCTGGCGGTCTGCCTATTGGTACTGGCGGCCATATGTCGCGACCCGAGTCAGCCTATCCCGCTGCTCCATCATACGGCGCCCGTCCTGCTTCAGGATCATACGGAAAGCCTGTCGTCCATGGTTCATACAAGGGAGCTACCTCTCAGTCCTGGGAGAACCATGATCGATACTCACCTACCGACTCGGTGGACGATATCATCGCTTCGCCTAACCTGTCTGACTACTCCCTGGAAAATGGGATGAGCAACTCTGCTCCCGGAGGAAAGTCAAAGTCATCAGGCAAAGGTCGATCGCAAAGACGTCCCTCAAACCGTGATGAGTTTGACGGTCCTCATCAGTTCTTGCAGCGACCACCTCCCGATGTCATTGCTATGCAGGAACGTGAGCTTCCTCACCTACCTACGAACCTTCATGTCCAAGAGCAGGACAGTGTTTTGAGCCAGGTCAATGACCGACTTTCGCAATGCGCATACGATTTCGTTGCCAAGTACCAGTTCCCCATTCCTCTCACTCAGGACATGAGGCCTGTTGAGCGACCTCAGGATCGAGAATGGACCGAGTGGGTTTACCTCCTCAAGCGTCTCGCAACGAAGCGACGCATCCCAGCGCGAGTGCTCTACAATGGGCAGATCAAGCAGTTTGTCACCATCCTCGAGAACTCACTCGAGATGAGACACGCTGCTAAGCACCAGAGTCGCCCTCTCAAGGACGACCGCAACATCCTTCAGCTGATCTCGGCTGGTATTCAGGTGGCCAAGATCCTGAAGGATGCGTCGGCTATGGACTACCTAGACCGACTATACGTTTCTACAGACAAGCAGATCCAGGATCGTGCCGCAGCGCGGTACCGAGCTTAAGAATCCAAGCTTGAGCACACGAGTCTTCAAAGCGATTGACTCTAATGATATACGTTTATATGCTCTCCTACAACAGGAGGCATGATGCCTGCCGGTTACGACAACGGCACGAATCAGAAACAGGGATGTGGCCCAGGCAAAAAAGGGTTCGGGGCCACAAGCACAATTTGACATTGTGGACGATAATGTTTATCATATACGGACGATGCTCTCTAGGGGTCATAGGGGGCCTGCGTGCCAGGATCGCACCAGCCCTTCCCAGCAACCGTCTTTCTGGTTGGGAGGCTAATGTCTGAGCGTGTTGGAGTTTATTTTATGGCACTTTGTTTTCTCTGGAATTTTGTTTCGCATATGAACGAGTCATGCTTTTTTCTCTCGTGCTTTTTTTTTGGTTTCTAGCACATGTTTATACTTATCGTTTTTTAACTCGATTTGAAGAAGAGTGCTCCAATACAGAACAGACAGGACTCACAATGATGAAATCACTGTGTATTTGAGATATCGAGAGCTGATTCGAAGAGCTTATGGCACATCTTCATGCCTGTCATTCCAACTGTTCGAACCGTTGGTGGCGTTGGGTGACGAGTGTGAAGGTGGTGGTGTTGGGCATCGGTTGGGTTGGCAAGGATTACGATTTGGGGGGTGAAGGCCGTGATGATGATGATGATCTCTCGGGAGCAGGCATCTCAACTTTATTTTCACTGCTGATCATTAGGCATGCATGTATTGGGCGTGTGATCCTTGTGAGGGTTGGGAATCTATGTAGCAACCGTGGTCTTTGGAGGCCGACGGGCGCTGCGGGACGACATGATGGAGATATGGTTTCAAGACCGCATGTATTACGAATACAATATGACCTGATATGGTACGTATAATCTGACATTGTCCTTGGCCGTTTCAGTGAAACCCACCATGAATGAAGGTGTTATATATTACAACCTTACCATGGTAGCTAGCTCACGATTCATCATCTTGTCCTAGGGTAGCTAAACATTGTTTGTCTATGCATGGCATGCCAGAACTTCAATTGCGATTCATCCAGAACCGATATGGGATATTCATGTGAATCATAGCATTATCGAGATCACTGGAATATGATGAAGCTTTCGAGGCCACATGTCATCTGATATTGAGGCTCCATTACCATACAATGGCTTGAGGCCTTCATGCTGTGATGCGTGAAATCGTACGTAACTTACCAATCGGAGAGTCACAGACACAGATCGATAATGCTACCATTGCTGCTGTACGATCTCGAATGACAGCTCTCACTTCTATGATAGACTCGTTCTACTGACCACCTGACAGCCAAAGCAAACAAGATGCACTATCTGCCAAAATACATACAAATGCATACAAATCCATCACTTGACTGAATACTTGTTTGGGAATAGTGCAGCTGAGCATGTGCATAAATGACTGGTTGCGATAGGCCTTACCCTGCACTCTGAGATACTTAGATTTGGGTGCAAGCCTCGTAGAAAATGAAGTACCAGAGGCTCGGTAGCTGTTTGGGTCTAGCGTGGGAAGTGTTGAGACGTCCGAGTAGGTTGACCGAGAGGGAAAAGTGAAGCAGACGACTTGACTTTTCTTATTCCTCTTTCTATTTGTTTGTTTGTTCATTTATTTCGGTCTGGCTTTGGTAAAAGTGCGATTCTCTTTGACTTATATCTCGCGCTCCCTCCCGCGCTGAAAGGGTGAAAGTGGTAGTGGACTGGAGCCTTTACGACTACACGACTTGAGGAACTAGGATTCACTCACTGAGTAACGACCAAAATCACGACATTTGACGAGTTCAACTTAAAAAGAGTGAAGAAGTGATATCCAATATCATCTAAAGGACCCAACTTGGCCGTATATACATTCGATCTCATTGCCTGGACTTTTATCCCTTATCATCTCACATCTGGCGAGCATATCACCGAGCAGTATCTACAATCCGAGTTATATCTATCAAGACAACAGTATACATCCTTCGGTATCATAAAATACCGATCAAAATGGCTTCCGTACACTCCCGGCCATCACCGAACTCCTCATCCTCCTACGAATTTGAGTCTGTCCCCGATGACGAATCATGGCAGTACATCGACTACACAGCAACGGGCTCTGGCCCATCTTCCATTGGGTTTCTTTCTGATCCTGCCAGTGGAAGCCTAGGAAGCTTCGCCGTGGTTGGAAATGTCCATGGAACGCCATCTCCCTTCATGCCAGGCAATACACCCTCACCCTATGCTGCCGGCAACACTCCTCCACCATATACTTCTGCCAACAATTCATCGCCCTTTATGCTTGGAAACACACCTTCACCAACAGCTGCTTCTCCCCTATTACTAGAAGATATGGACCCGAGTGCATTCTTTGCCGCCAATGCCTCTTCATTCCATCCTCAAGAAAGCAATACCAATACAGACATATTTGCTTCCACGACAGACGGTGGATTCACTCAGCCGCAAGACTTCTTGACACCGCAGCAGTATCTCTTCTCACAGCAAAATGCGAACCAGTTCCAACCTCAGGGCTTGAATGGTATGCTGAAGCGGAGGACGGCCTCCCCTCAAGGGCAGGATACTGATGCTGCTGCAGACATGGCTCTCATGCAAAACTTCACAGCCGACATGTTCTCGATAGACACGAACGAACAGGTCCAGGTACCCCAAGTCAACTTTAACGTACAGCAGCCACTACAGTCAGATCCTAATGTTCCGCCATGGAACCCTACGAACACAAGGGGTAATGATGCCATCTTCATCATGGATGACTTCAACAACTCCCCATCGCCCGTGAGCAATTACTCTCCGAGCTCGATGAACAGTTCCAAAGCAAGCCCCGGCGGCAGCAAGTCTCCGGTATCGATACCGATTCGAAAGGTAAAGGTCGGTAAGGTCGAGAAGAAGAAGAAGGCAGAACAATCTGGCAAGTTTGTCATTGTGACTCCTAACTCCATCTCAGCCCACGCTGGTCGCGAAAACCCGTTCGAGTGCTTCGAAGCTATGAACCGGACAAGTCAGCGAGGACGTAAAGGACCTTTGGCAAATGCCACAAAGGAGAATGCCCTGCAAGTCAGGAGACAGGGTGCTTGTTTCTGCTGCCACAGTCGCAAGGTCAAATGCGACCTGGAACGTCCGTGCAAGAGCTGCAAGAAACTAATGGTTCAAGTTCCTCAGGTGGTCTGTTGGCAGTTCAGTGACTTCGTAACCATTCTATTTCCCGTATACATTCGCGGTCATCTGGAAAGCAAAGAGATGGCCAAGTTCACCAGAGAGAACATTGCGGGTTTCCATATTCAGGGGGTAGAGCAGGTATGCTCTGTTGAACTATTCTCGGGACCCCGATTCAGCACAGTGTTGGCCCTACAAGCCAAGTTGTTCACCCCTGCCAACGCCGATGTGCAGAATCACTGGCAGCTGCACAACTTGGGGCAGAATAAGGTTGAGCTGAGGGCCAACAAGGCAGCCAACCTTGGTGTCGACCTCGAGAAGTCCGCCGAGAGGGACAACCTCAGGAAACGGACCAAGAGATACATCCAGGACCTCCTGAATGAGCCAGAATTCGTCGCCCAGGTCACAGATAGCATCACAAGCACATACCTGCCAGCGAAACTGCTGCGGATCGTCAAGGAGTATGCTGACGAGACCGAGGTGAGTGAAACCTTGCGAGACGTATCATTAACCGAGCTGACAGTCATACTATAGTCCCTCATGGTCAAGCGTGCTTTGTCGATCTACTGTATGCATTACATCATGACAAGACAGCTGTGCCTGACTCAACAGACGACCGACTCCCTTCGATCCGTCGGTATGATCGAGCAGGGCCCCAACTATGTCACCCCACGAGTCCTCGCACGACAGATCAAGTCCATCGTAGACGAGCTGATGCATCGCGAGGTACAATCACTCTTCGAGCTCTTCAACCGATCGCTCAAGCCGAAGTCCCGACGCGAGTGGGCACCCTGCACCGCCGCCTTTCTCGTCCTCTGCCTCTTCATGGAGGCTGTAGAGACGGCAGCTGACACGTTTGTGCTCGCCCAGAACGAAATCAACATGAGGAACAGCGCCAGACCGGAGTACGAAAGAAGCCTTGCGCTGAATACCTGTGCCGAGGTCGAGAACATGCCTTTCAAGCAGTTCGCTTATCAGTTCCACCAAGTCTATCAGACGCACAGCAAGGAGGCCAACTCGAAAGGTTTCAACCCTGTGCTTGACAGCAGCTTTGCCGAAAAGGGCGAGCTGGACGGACCGGCTGTCAGGTTCTCGGCTCAACTGCGAGAACTATTGTTCGGCGACAGCTGTAAGTGCGACCTCAGACCCTGCTGACGGACTGACAAGTATGTTCTGGAAAGAGTCACAAGAGCTAATATTGTCTGTTACATTCAGGGCAAGAGTTGCAGTTTCTAGCAGCCACCGACATGATACCCAACACGTCGACTCATCCTTTCCCTATGGATCCGCAGACATTGTATACAGGGCGCCTCGTGGCCAGGTTTCTCATATCGTTCCAGGACGAGAGAAGCATTTTCGAGGACCTTGTCTGAGCGAAGGCTATTTGTCCGAGACATGTGCTAACGGAACGGCGAAATTATGGCGATTAACGTTGTCTTCAAAGACATGGCGCATGCGAGGCTTTGCTTGGTATAACGGTTTATGGGACACGAACACCTTGTACGGGGTATTGGATTTCTTGAATGATATGACCGAGGGGACACGCAGACGGCACACGAGGCTGAAAGAGCCATATTGTGTGCAGGTTTAGAGTAACAACAGTGTCTCAGAGTGAGCTTTAGAGAGCATGTTTTCGTTCGAAGCTTATGGTAGTATCAATAGGCTGAGTATGCCATGGCATGACATTACATGACATGAGCCAACAATGTTTCTCATGACGGGCAAGACATTGCGTGTGACGCGATACTTGGTGCAGCGTCCGACGCCCTGCCTCGAGTCACCCGTCACTCAAAACATGTGAAAATACAAGACATTTATTCACGCTGGATATGTTTGCCCGATTTTAGTCCTGATGCCACACTGCTTCTATGGTATCAGGGTGGAGCGGACCGGTTGTCTAGACCGTGGTTTTAATCTCCCACTCGAACGATAAAAATAAAGTTGACACACATGCGCATTGGAAGCGCGAGGTGTAGGCAATTCGTGGGTGCCGCTGAGCGGACTTTGAAGAACAATCAAAGAAAATGCTGTAGAAATAGGTAAGTCGTAAAGCAAAGCATGAGCAATAGCAACGGTGAGACATCGTCACACCAAACCAGCCTCGAAAAACAAACTGTCAAACGCAAGGCCCTGTTAAGCTCTTTTGCTCAGAACAGTGTCTCGTCATTCGGGCGTTCAACAACTTTCGAGGAGGACTGCATCCTGCATTGCATGAATGGATGGATGTCAAGTCCGAAACCAAGACTTGGTGAGAGCTGAACACAAAACGGGCGCTTCATCGGCGTTGACCGTGAGCGAGTGAGAGCAAGAGAAATTGCAGCCGAGGATGTCACATCGGAGATGGCAAATGGCGCCTCTGAACCTCGGAGAGGCGAAGCTGAGGCCAAACAAAGAAAGAAAAAAGGCGTTATTGTAGAAGTTTGGGTTGATTTTTAACGCGAGAAGAAGAGTTTTTAAAGAGGTAGGTCGTGGTAGGGGGACACAGATCCACACTGCACGTGACACGAGACAGGCCTGAGGTTGTGCTGGAGCTAAGCTACGATACCTTGTCGCAGCCTGTGAAATTCTCTTTTCTCCTCCTTACACTTTTTACGCACGATAAAATCAACCGGCCTCGATGTCTTTTACACTCGGAGTCGGTCATATTCAGTGCAAGAGGGACAGGGCCATCTTCTGCTGTCATACTGCGTCGAGAGACACGTTTCAATTGTCTCCCCGACCCGGCAGAAGCTCCGATACGTCAATTGCTTGCTAATCTATCTACCAACTGAAACTGAACTCTTGCCGCCACACAGCAAATGCATAATCTCGAGCGAGACTGGTATAGGACCTTCGTGTATTTTGTGTCCAAGATCCTGCGCCTTAAAGGGACCAACACCAGGCACTTATTGATCCCGCATCACCACATTTTTGTGTCTCCGGCGCCTCTCTACTTTTAGCATATGTTACATGATGCTGTGTCTCTAAACTCTACCTACCCACCTAAGGTTATCTTAAACCGGCATGGTACATTTGAGGAGTACATACCTCAAACCAGCTCTCCGACTGGCCACAAGATACGCATTACTTGCGAGCCTGGACGTAAATCAACTGGGACCATCAGTAGCTATCCGTCGCTGTGTCCAAACGGTTGTAAGCGTGGTAAATGCGTTGGATCCAGCCCCATGGGACCAATCATTTTTAACGAAGTACTCAATCCTGTCTTAACAGACCCAATGCAACCTCCACGTTACCCTTGCACCCACCTCTTCTCAAAGCAAAGGAAAGGTTATGGCCAAACCCCTGTACACAGAACCCATCTCTTTGTGCGGCGAGCGTTACATGGTTTGCGCAACGTCAGTCCATTGACGAAGCAAGATAGCCCGACAGATGGTTGGACAGAGTCCAAATATGCCTGCGGAATGACATTAGTCTGAGGACATCGCCAAGCTTAGGGTTGAGATCAAGCTGTTCCAGTGAGGGTCAGCTCGGCGATGCCTTGATGGTGGCTCTTGAACACGAGATTCTGTCAACTTGAACAGAGTACGAGTCTATAACTGGACATCGAAACTGTTTCACTGCTCTCGAACTGGCCTCGCTGTCCTACAGTTTGCATCAATACATACACAGGACCCATATTCGGATATCTTTGACTCCTGAACCTTGTCTTGTCCAACAACTGCTGTTTCCACAATAGGCAACGGAACGTCGACTTACGGTACGGCCTTCTCTTGTCTTCTTGCCTTAGAGGTTAAGCAAGCGGTAACTTGCATGCGGCGAGTGTAGACGAAGTGGAAAGCTGACGGCAACATGGCGCAGAGAAACGACCTTGAGCGACAATGAATTGCCTCATTTCGGGGGTTGTACAGCTTGTAGTGCCCCGAGGTCCTCTTTGATACTTCGCCAGGATAGTCTTATTCTTGAACTTCTTCTGAGAAGCTAATGATGGAAGCAATGTGTTTGTCCAACACAAGTCAAGTATAAGAGGCTGCACTTACCCCGTGGATTGCTTCTCTTCTTCCCAGCCCATCAAGACAATTCACACACAAGTGTAAACAAGCTTACCTTCTGCATCCAATCTCACAAGTTCTCTTTGACCCAAAGCCAAAGCCCCTTCAGTTTGCCCAACAAACAACATCAAAGCAGCCATGGCCTTCTCTACCGAAAACGTTGTTTGCGCCAACTTTGGGAGAACACCTCCGCCGCCTCCTCCTCCTCCTGCCAACCCATGGCCCAGGGACCCCGGTGAGTTGAAGACTTCTTCCTGTGTTCTCTTGCGTGTCTCGCGGTGTCCTGGAAAATGGATCACATATTACGTGGTTGAACACCTTCCGCCGTGTCATGGTATCGCTGCTGCGAGCACTTGTTCATGCTGCAGAATCAGTGTTTCTCCGATTGGGCATATGGCTAACACAAACCCACAGGTCATGGAAAGTAATTTACTCTCCATTCGCCATGCATTGAGTACTATACTACAATGCATAGCGTAGAGGAGGAACCGCGATGGCCTGATATGGAGTATACGAAGGGAAGGAGTGACGGCCAGATTGGTGAGGAGAGATCGAAGACTGGGGCGGTGGTCAAACCTTCATTTCTGTACCTTGCTTTATTTGCTTTCATAGATGATCAATTGCACGGTACCGTTGCCTTCAGCCATTTTTCTTGTGCACATTGTGCGTAATAGCAAACCGCGCTGTGTGCTCTGACAGGGCTTGTGCAGGCCAACATCACACTATGGTGTATCCCAACAGTATGACTCGAGACGCGAGATGCGAAAAGAGAGAACAGTGGAATGTGCTGCGACGAATTGACCTCTGAATGCCGCCGTTGTGGCGGAGGATTGAAGTAAAGAGTTCGAAATTGAGGACGTTGATCGTACGAGCGCGGTAACACTGGTATAAAGGCATATCGGATGATTTTGAAAGAATCAGTTCATAAGCTGTACAAGACAGAGGCTTGGTTACTAGAGTCTGCTGTCAATGCTTATGCACAAGTTCTGTAACCGACCGTGAAGCAGGATATGAGACATACCGATTGCTTATCGTTCCCTATAATGACGCTCAGAAGAACGGTGTGTCGATGACTGCAGGCCATTGAGCTACAAGGGAGTTTGTTTTGTTGGAGTTGATTTGGAGAAGTAAAAACTGCGTATGTTGTGTATGGGTTTGGTACGCTCGGAGGTCGTGACTTCCCGGACTGATATTCCTGAGGACCCAATGAAGGTGCGACTACAAGTGCGACCTGCCGACTCTAGGTACTGAGGCCTTGTATGAGGGGGTTTTCAAGAATGGGACTCAATGCTCGACTTAGATCGCAACTATGAATATGCCTACGGGAGATTAGCATGTTAGATGGACATCAAACCTCCACGATTCTCCTGCTCCTATTATTTACCGTCCTATGCACTGCACCCATTGTACACTACATCCGAATTCCTGTGCATCAATAAAACGATCGAAAGCAAAGATAACCTCCTCTTCGCTTAACCCTACCTTCGACGAGCCGTCAGTTCCGCCCGGATCCGTACGGCCTGGAACCGGATCGTCTGCAGTGTAGCCAACATTGCGCGACTCAACTAGAAAGAAGGATGCCCGACGTTAAGCGATCTGTCGACTCGGATAGGTTGGAAATCATACTCATCACCATCGTGGTCTTCGTACTCGTCTTGCTCCTCGCTGTCTTCATCGTAATTGGCGCCAGCTACAGAACACCTCGAGGGACCCGAGATGCTAAGAACGGACAGCGTGAGACGCACTGGAATACGTTGCACCAGCCAGATCAAGGAGATGGAACATATCATGACCATGAGGCTTCGTTCATCAAGAGTGTCCGAAGGCGAAGCCAGTCTCTGGCTGAAGAGCTCCGCTTGGAGCTGATAAACCTAAAACGCAACTTATCTTTACTTACAATCCCCTCGAGGGGCCGGCTGGAAAACACAAACACAAGCGGAGCGCGAAGATTTAGCATTGACCAGTTACTGAGTTTCTCCACGAATAGCTCTGAATTAGTTATAGACTGTGAGAGCTGCTATGAGTACCTGGAATCCCCGCTGTCCGTAACAGGAAGGGACGAGGACACTATGGGGACACAGAGAAGGCAGATTCGACCAACGATGAACGCAGCGACATATGAGGAGGCGCAACAGTAGGACAGCCCCTTGCTGTAGACTATAGGGACAACGGGGTTGATGACTGGTGAAAGGTCAGGAGTGGCAGGTTGTTGTACATGATACCTCTATTGAATCTGAAAAACCCATCCTACTCTGACATTGGCCCTTCGTGAAGCCCGCGGCAAAGTTCCCTGTGTCATCCCTTAACACATCGCCATTTTCTGGTGTGTTCGTTGCTGGTACAAATAAACGACTCGTTTCTCTTCATTGGCGCCCACCACTGTAATACCTTATGCGGACTGCTTCTTGAGTTCCCGCGCAGCCTGTTTCAGGCTGAAGTTGCACTCCTCATAGGCACGGCCAGCACCGAAGCCGACACCAACGAATGCGGGCCATGCTCTTCGCTTGAACAGAAGGACGGAGAAGACGACACCGAAACCGAGACCGAGGGAGGACTTGACAAGGAGGTTGGAGAGGCAGCGATCCCACTAGGGTTAAGTCAGTACAGAGATTCTATACAGAAAGTGTTTGAAGTATTCGGGTCTCGTGATTACCTTCTCATTGAGAAGAGACTCGCTGAGCGGCCGGGAAATGGCGCTGGGAGGAGGACGGGCTACAGTGGAATCGGCCATTTTGAACTGTTAAGTATCGCGTTAGTTTCAATGGTTAAAGATTAATAGAGCAAAAGGAATTGGCATACTTAGGTCGTGCAATCTGTCGTGACGAGCGAAATTAAGAGCTGCAACGAGCTTTATCTATTGACGTGATGTCAAGCTTGAATATGGAACAAGCCGGGTGACAACAGCCGGGCTGTAGGCGGTGAGGATGGTGGACCGGTAATGGTTTAGCGTTATGGCAGAACTTTGGAAATTTTGGGTGGAACTCAGGAAAAGTCGCGGGGCGCATTCAAAGATCGAGGTTTGTATAGCTTCTTTTCTCTACCATTTCTTTAATCATTCCTTTATAAAACTGTCGTTATGGACGTGGAAATGGCGGAAGACTATCCACAACAAAATTCTTCAACTCTTGTATGTATCTGTCTTGCTGCGACTTCTCAATTGTGAATGCTTACACGTGCTACAGCAAAAGACGGACCTGATTAAGACTGTGAGAGGTCTTGACCAAAACGGTCTGGGCGAAGATGGAAAGAATCTAGAAAAACTATGGAATGGCTTGACGGTATCAGCAGATAGCCAATTCCATGCTGCAGAGGAGAGCAGCTTGCGATGGCTGCTAAAGTCGATGAATGGCGCATCAAAAGATGCTGAGACTTTGCGACGCTGGCCCTTGACCTGGACTATCCTTGAATGCGTCTTTCAGCGCATTCCTTTATTCTCCCTCGCAAAGTCTCTTGCCGATAGACGATTCATTGCAGTGCTGCAGCAAACTCTGAAAGATATCTCACAACCAGCTACGAACTCATCATCCAGTTCCTCCAAGAGAAAGCGGTCGCCAACGAAGAGCTTCGACCTGGAAGCTCTGCGAGATACCGAAGGGTGTCTTATGAGTGGAGATGCTTTACTCAGTGCCCTGAAGACATTACTGGACCGCCTTCGTTCATCTGCCACGCAATCCTCCCACGACAAGATCGGCGCAGAGCATATCCGATCTCTCTTCTGTAACTCAGCAGCTGATGCAGCGACCTTGACATCATTGTTCCTAACGCTGTGCAATGTTGCGCTTACTGGCGGTGAAGAGCAAGAAGGGAGGGAATCCTGGATTGAGACGATATCATCCATTTGGGATTTTCACTTGCAAGGAACCGATGATACACTGGAGGTCGCAGCGCAGCTATTCACACCGTCCGCTGCCATCTTCAGCAAACTTGAGGGTATCGATGGATCACACGACAGGGTTACACGAGAGCCCTTACGGGCGAAATGGACGATCGATTTGGAAAATCTCATGCATCGCAATTTGATATTCCCCGCCCGAGCCGCCTTCATTAACCGACAAGATATGGAACCTGTCGCCAGAGCACTTCATGCAGCCGAGAAAAATCTTGAAACAGCAGCTCCTGCTCTGTACTTCCTAGCTTCAAGTGTGACAGATGCACTCGGTGAAGGAAGGTTACGGAAGGGAAACATCGACTGGATGAAGCAGATCTTCAAAGTTGTGGAAGCCTCGCTAAAAGGACAAGAGAACCGAGATAAGCTTGTGCAGGCTGTTCTGGAGCGAGCAGCTGAGAAGTCAATGACAATCGACACAAGTGATCTGCGTTCTGTTTGCCGAGAGTATGCCCTACAGGAGGATAGCACAAACTGGCATTTAACGGCGGTCATTGCTGATTGTGATTTTGATGTGTTCAAGCTCCCTGAAGGCGAGAGCCTGCTAGAGACCGTATGCGAGCGAAGCATCTCCCCAGAGCTTAAACCACAGGATCTAGAATCAGTGTCCAAGATTATTCAAGCCATCGCCCAAGTATACCGAACTGGACGAGATTTTGCTGGGTTCTTGAAACTATGGTTTCAGCAGCTTTGTAAGGTTGAGAAGCAGAAGACTAAGATTACATCGCCATGGCTCCAGGTTGGTCAGAGGCAGCATGGAAATACTTCATTCGAGAGCTTGATTGAAAAGGAGATGTCACCACAGCAGCTTCTAGAGATTTTGGAGTGGGTCAAGGAAGAGAAACTACACTCCAGGGCACTCTGCCTCTTCTTGGACTTCATTGCTCAGGGCATTCGAAGCGAGACATACGTGGATGCTGTTGGAAGTAAGCTATTTGATTTGGTAAGCCAAGTGAAAAAGACGTCGTCTACCTTGACAGCACTGAAGTGGGGAGTTGTGTCAAAGACCATTTCATGGGTGACCCCTGAGTCACGGGCTGAAATTTGGGCCTCTGTCCAAGGACAACTGACCAAGATTCTGTCTGAGTCACCTCTTGAGTCTAAGGAAACGTATGAGGCCTTCAAATGCTGTTGTCAAGCTTGGGTTTCCATGAGCCCTGATGACGCACATATCAGCGAGCCCGCAAGCCTGGTAGATGCTTTCACTGCCCGACTGTCAAAGGATCTGCTCTCATCAAAGTCCTTGAAGGGGAGAGACCTTTCATCATTCTTACAGCATGACCCTAAGCCAGCTTTCCTCGAAGAAGCTGCCCCAGAGCATTATTTGGCCTGGTTTTTGCAGGGTTCTGGTCGTTTAAGTCGATTCGTTTATGGTACCAAAGCTACCCTCCCGCAAGCATTGCAGAATGCGTTATCTTTACCCAGCAGTGAGGTTACTCAGTTGAGGGATATTTGGGCGTGCCTCCTTGAGAACGAAAACAACATGAACACAGTCAAAGTCGCTGGCGACCTTATCGACCGATTGATCAAGTCGTTGGAAGAGGATGGAAAGGAGAAGCGATGGCCTGCAGAGAGCAGCCAGACCTGGATACGGAGCTTGAGCAGTACCCATACAGATGCCTTTACTCGACCTCAGAGAGAACGTATTATGGAATTGCTCAATGCCCACAGAGCAAAGACGACAAAAAGGGTATCGATCGAGGGGTGGAGATACATCCTCGGACTGTCCACCAAGTTGATGGGCCGAGCGACTTTCTACAAAGGGATGGAATTCTCCCATCTCGTTGATGTTGCGGATGCCATGTCAGACATCTCTAGCTCATCACCTACCCAAGACGGCACTTTGATCGATCTGATCGAAGCATATTATATGATGGCAGCGGCCACTATTCGACAGATGGCGGAGCAATTGGACGAGCGAAGTAACAAGTACTTTGAGGAGAGCCGCAGTTTCATTTCTGACTGTGAAGAAGCTGGGGATTTGTCGCCTTTCCGCATGACCCTTTTGAAAGCGTTAATCACAGAGATTGAGAAGTCGCCAAACTTCGCTAGCCATCCTGAGCTAAACAAAGTGTCTGATACAGCAAAGGATGCGTTAGGGAAATGTGTAATTGCAGCGACTGGCTACTTTTTGAAAACGAAGAAGGCATTTGAGACTCACAATGTCATTGCCGACCTCAGGCTTCTTGCTGCAGTCGATGCCGCAGACTCGCTTACGAGTCTTTCAGGGGCTTCCAAACTAAAGGAATCGGACATCAGAAAGGCGGAAAAGAGCAGCCATGCAGCCATGGCGGCAGGAGATCTCCGGGGATGGCAAATACAAACGTTCCTCAGGACGTACTTCTCTACGCATTTGGAAGAACCCCGACCAACAACGTTTTACAGCATCAGCCAGGTACCACAGGAACTTCGTGAGCCTTTCTTTCAGAGCAATGTTGCTTCGGTCACAAAGGAGATGGACACCTCCGCTAAGATGGCGTACTTGAGGGACCTCGTTCATGTGCTTGTGCAAGGTTCGGACTCGGAAGGTCAAGTATCGGCTATCTATACCGTTGTGAACCAACTCCTAGGTAAGACAACTGAAGCCATTGAAGTTGTGTCAACTAACACAGAGTAGCATGCCCTGATCTACAAGGGAAAAGCTCCGGCTTTGACCTAGCGGCTGCTCACAGTGAGCTGACCTCAACCCTGTTGACGCTCAAGAGCCAGTCCGTTTGTAGCCGAGTGTGTCGTATTCTCTGCACACTCTTGGAGAAGAAGCCCCAGTCGATGACCCAATGGAACATCGAGTTGGTGCTCAACACCATCTCTGACTTGAGCCTGTCAACGAAGCCGCTTGGCGAACAAGTGTCCAATGAAAGAGTGCCCTTTGCACTGTTGTGCAATTTGATGGAAGTTATCATCAAGAAACACCGTCTCCGGCTTGAAGGTCACCACCACCTTCTCTTGTCAGCAATGCAGGCTCTTCTCCGTAACCTCATCATCAACCACAGTACTACCGATACCTTACGCCAAAGCTCGCACGAGACAAAGGCTCATCGCTTTGCCCGTCTTGTTACTCTTATCTGCGAGCCAACAGCCGGTGCTGTATCTCGATCTCAGCACCAGAGTTCTCTTGACTCAGCTACAGATGCGGCGAAGCGTTCAGCTGGACGACACATGTACCTGGTCATGATGCAGTACGTCAAGTTACAGCTTGAAGCTGATGTGCCCCGCCGAGTGAGAGAAGCTCTCGAGCCAGCCATGAACTCCATCTTCGACATCACACCCCCTGAGGTGAGGAAGATTCTGAACGACGCCATGGATGGAAGTGGGCGTGCTATTGTAAGAGAAATGTTCAAGTCATATACCAAGTTTGGTAAATGGAGCGGCGTATAAACGGGGACTATAGATATTGATAGATACCACCACATACATAGATATCAGAAAAGCATAGCAGGTTTGGTCATTATTATTATTAGTAAATGGGTATCTCTAATCATTACTTGGATTTTTAGGAACCCGACAGTGCATTATTAAGCGCTTGGGGATTTCTTGTTGTACAAGCTTGGGTGGCCGTACTTCTTTGCGTGGCTCTTGATCTGGTGGTCAAGAATAGGACGAACAAAGACCCACACAATTGTAGCAAGCAGAGCTCCAAGAACATCAATGAAGCTGTTCTTGGGAGTGCCACCAAAAGATGCCCACTTCATGAGTGAACCAAGGAAGTTGACAGTAATATGGTGCTGTCCAGCTTCCAGACCCTTGATAGCTACCGCAGCAACTTCATCTGGGGTTTGCTTGGGGTCGTCCTTCTCAATGATCTTGGTGATCTCGGGCTTATGCTCGTTCTCGCGGACATTACCAGGGGAGAGAATGGTGCCAGGCAAAACTAGATGGACTTGAACATTCTGAGGATACAGCATGACTTCTTGCTGGATACATTCGGCCAGACCTTTCATGGCATACTTGGAGGGAGTGTAGGGAGTGTATCCTGGAGGAGAGTAGCAGGCACAGACACTTCCAGTCATGATGAAGTGCTTAGGCTCCTTTTCGACAGGCTTGTCCACAGCGAGCCACTCGCGCATAACGGCATGTGCCATCTCAGCTGTGCCCCAGAAGTTGACGTCCATGTGCTGTCGCATTGACTTCATTTCCATATCGACGAACAGTTCGGGGAACGAGAATCCAGCAATGGTCCAGACGATATCGGGGGATTGGCCATTGTTCCAGCTGATGACTTCTTGGAGGAGAGGTTTGGCGTATGATTCGGCAGAGACGTCGGCGGCGATGTAGTGAAAGCGTTGGGTTTGGGGGTTCTTGGCTGCGGCCTGAGGTCAGGTCAGCATGTAATTGTGAAAGCATATGGAATGATGGCAGCATACCTTGACGGTGAAGAGTGCAGCTTCGAGTTTACTAGCGCTTCGAGAGACGAGAACAATATTTGCGCCCTTGGCAGACAATTGAGTGGCTGCGCTGAGGCCCATGCCTTCGGATGCGCCGGTGATGAGAACTGTCTATAGGCATTGTTAGTCGTGCTGTGGCAGAAAGGGACTGATCATGAGACGTATCATGATGGGACATACTTTGCCCTCGACGGGGAATTTGTTGCCGCCGAAGAAACCCATGATGAGCCAACCGACAAGAAGAGTCACGACGGAGATAGCAATGTAGGTAACGAGTGTCGTTGGGGAGAGATCCATGGCGAGAGAGGGACGGGACAGGAGTGTAGATAAACTTGTAGCTAGGTAGCGAGGGGCAGAAAGCAGGGAGTTTTTGAGCTGTAATACGGCCCCTGCTAAGACCGCTAAGATACAGTGCCATCCCCGCTTATTCAGGTCCTCGAAAGTGGACGCCAGGGGCCGTTAAGCTTCCACTCCATAATATGGACTCCATTTTCCTATAACTTTAAGTGGCTTTGACGACCTACACAGCTCCCGGCCTCACTCCAATGCTTCAGTTGAATGGATGCAACCCCTGGCTTGTAGGATGGACAGACTGTCCCTAGGGCTGACACATTGGATGATTACAATCTGACCAACCATCAGCTTCGTTTTTCGCTTTATGCGATTGGATTCTTCAGACGGAGGAACGAGATTAATTCAGGGGTTACTGTCTAAGATGGTGCCCTTATGATGATTCTTTCAGGTACAAGGACATGATGAGAAATCTTTTAATAAATGGGATACTGTAAAAATTCTGTTTCTGCGACAAGAGAGTCTGATATGACTTTGCAGGAGATATATATGGCATATGAATATTAGAGGAGGGTCTTATTGAGGTCGATGCTTATAGTATAGAAACTGATATCGCACTGTATTTCATTTTGCTGTGGCTGAAAGTCGAGGCTGACCCGCTCTCTCACCACTTCCACAGTCAACTTACATACAAGATAAGTGTATTTTGTTTGCTTCTGTTGAACTTGTCATCAACCCTCATTTCAGCAACAACACTCACAAATTCTTGTCCAAACCTACACAGGCTATTATTCACAATAATGGGGATATGACGAAAACTCTGTCGACCAACCAGCACAATGTCCAGTAAGGATGAGGACACCAAGCCTACGGTACCTAAATTTGCATCTTTTAAGCCAAAATCAGATGCTTCCGCCTTGAAAGCGCCCAAATTTTCTTCTTTCAAACCAAAAGACAAGGATAAGGATAAGAGTAAGAACACGCCCACAGCCTCTAGCGCTAAGGAAGAGGGACGAGAGCGAGGGCGAGAACGCGAACGAGATTCCAGGAGGAAACGAAGCCATCACCATTCTGATTCACATCGCGACCATCACCGGTCCAAAAAGCATCGCACAGACTCTCGTGGCCGCCACCGTGAGAAATCGCGTACTGGTAACTCTGAAGCACTTGAGCACCGCCCGCTCACTAAAGTTACACGCAGCAGTGACGATCCATCGCGTCTGTACATCATTGACACTAAAGGAGACCCGTTAATCATTCGCTATGGAGGTCTTGACCGGTCTCAGATTCCTGTTTACTATCGTGATGGATATGGGAAGGTCCTTGGCACACGGGGTCGTCTTGTAATTCATCGCGATGGACCAAGAGATCAGTTCAGTCTACGTATGCCTGGTGAAGGTCCATATGCCTTGAAAGACAGGGACGGTCTGCGCTCCAGAAACTGGCGTATAAGACCTACGCCGTTGAGAATCAGGAAACAGGAGAACGATGGCCAAGGTGAAGAAGAGGGAGACTTTTTGGCAATAAGCTCGTCTAAGAAGCGTAAACACTTGCATCAAGCCTCTGATTCTTCAGAAGACGAGGAACAGCCGACTTATCGATCCATAGAGGGCAAGGCGAAACCACGCCAATATGATGACAGCGACTTGGAATCCGAGTCAGATGCGGTTGCTGACGATATCAATCTCGATCAGAATAATCCTCTGAAGTGGAAGTCAATTCAGCTCTCGAGACGTGTCAAAGACCAGCCAGATGATATAGATGCATGGCTCGAGTTGGCGAATCATCAAGATGCTCTCTTGAGAGCAGGCGAGGATATTGATCACAAGGCGCTTGAAGCCGAGGCACACAGTTTTGCGGAAATCAAGCTGCATATGCTTGAATCAGCCTTGTCTAATGTGTCAAACCACCAGGATCGCATTCGGGTGCTGATTCCTCTCATGCGGGAAGGCATAAGAGTATGGAATAGCAAAGTCGCCGCCAAGAAGTGGCTCGATTTGCATGAGGATGAGGATAAGAGTTTCACTCTGTGGAAGACGCATCTTGATTTTGCCATGTCTAACATTTCTGCTTTCCATTTTGACACCCTCAAGCAAATGCACCTGGATAGAATACGGCATGTTATGTCTCGATCACAACTGAACATTGAGCCTGAAGACTTGAGGGAAGCTATCTATGTCTTTCTAAGACTTACCAGGTTCATCCATGACTCTGGTTACAAGGAGCTTGCAGTCGCAGCCTGGCAGGCTTTTCTAGAGCTCAACTTCTTCCGGCCCACGCAATTGGATGACCAGAGTGCGGCCTTTGAATCCCTCCGTGATTTCTGGGAGAGCGAAGTTCCGAGGATAGGAGAAGCAGACGCTCAAGGCTGGGCGAAATTTATAGCAGATGGTGGAATAGGCGATGCTCCTGAACCACTGCAAGATATCAAAGGGCACGAATACCAGTCTCGAGATGACTACAAACGATGGGCAATCCTAGAGAGCTCACAAGCTGATCAGGCTCGAATTCCCGCTAGGACCATGGACGAAGGAACAGAAGACGACCCATTTAGAGTGGTGATGTTCTCTGACATCGAGCCACTTCTCTTTTTCGTTCCGCAGAGTATCCTGCCTGCTGTGCAGGAGCAAGTGCTGGATGCATTTCTCATATTCCAGGGATTCCCTCCAACATTCTGGTCTGGCCACTGGACCGAAGAGGCGTACCATGATAAGTTCCTTGCAGCTTTCACATTACACACAGAGTCGAGTGCCCCCAGGCCGCTATCGGGAGACGAGGATCCGACTGAGATCCAGAGGAAGCCCCCTTCTTTCCACCAGAACCCTCTTTGCGTCTCGGAAACGCTCGACGTCCTTTTCCCTCACTCAGAATGGTTCTCCTATCTGCCCTCAAGGAATAGAAAGAACGGCCTTGAGCTTGGTTTTATGGTCAACGCAACGAAGCAACTGGTTCACAATGTCAACTTTGAGGGTTTGGCCACATACCATTTGGCGTTGTCTCAAGTTCAAGATGGCTCTAGTGTTAAGAAAGCGGCAAAGGCTTTGCTGAAGCGCTATCCGACGAACCTTGGTCTTTACCGAGCATACGCTATTGCTGAGTACGCAAATGAAAACCACGAAGTTGCAGCCAAGGTCTTGTCATCAGCAACTGAGCTCGCGTCGGCGAGTAACCTGTCTTCTCCGATTTCGACTCGTCGCCATGCTAACGAGTTACTGCAGAACTCACCAACAGCAGATGTGTTTGCCTTATGGAGAACTTGGTCGTGGATGGAATTTCAGAGGGGTGATAAACAGCTAGCAGTTCGAAGATTATGCTCCTCTGTAGACGATGCTCTTCGAAAGTCGGCTGGCACCCCTGAAGTATCATCAACACATATTCTTAAAACCCACCGAGCTTTCTCGTCTTTAACGAGCGACTTTATTCCCGGCGCGAACCTCGAGAATGCCAGCACTATTACCGAGTGCTTAGTCCTGTTGTCGTACTTGACTTCTGAAAGCTGTGCAGAGCCGATGTCGGCATCACAAGGAAGTATTTCGGCTGCGATAGAGACAGTGCACAGAACGTCTCTCGAGTTCAAGTCTCGAGGCTACCAAGCATCTCGCGCTCATGAGCGATTACTACAGTTTGCGTCGCAGCTACTGTACTTGCACGCAAGCCGAGGGTGAGTCCCAATTCAACAAATTGTCAGATATTATTGCTAACAAAGCCAAGACCTTTTCGCCGCGCGTATCTGCTGGATCAGCTGAAACAGTTCCTAGTGTACTTCCCGAGAAACACCATATTCTTATCACTTTTCGAATGGGCCGACTCCAGTCTTCGCGTCATCGACGAAACAAGAACGCTTCTGCACGAAACAGTCTTGACTCCAGCTCAGGATTGCCTGAGCAGTCGAATATTTGCCATCCATCACGAGATTGAACGGGGAAACGTCAACACAACGAAAGCAGCTTTTGAGCACGCCGTTTCAAGCGACAATTGCAAGTTTAATACATCTTTGTGGATACATTTTATCAAATTCTGCAGCTCACACAGAGAGTTGCGACCGAAAGCTAAGGATATATTGTTCAGGGCCTTGAGGCATTGTCCCTGGTCTAAGGATGTCATGATGGAGGCTTTCCTCACTCTGAATAGAGAGATGGATTCTTCGGACCTCAAGGGTATCTTCGAGACCATGACTTCGAAAGGTCTTAGAATCCATGTTGATCTGGACGAGTTCTTGAATAAAAAGAAGAACGAGAAGCAGGAGAGAAGAGCAAACGTTTCACCAATGACAGGTAAATTATTAAAGAGCTAGGACACGATGATGGTATAGTCTAAGTTAGAACATGTCCTACAAGCCTCCTTGGATTGAAGCACCCAGTAAGATTATTCCTAGTTGCTCCATCTGCTCTGGGCTTTTTACTTCAAACGGGCCGTATTCGCGCATCTCGAGGAACAAATGTGTGCTCCCCTTTCCTTTGCTACCAGTCCCTAGTGCACAAATGTACTCAACGTACTGGTAATCAAAAGTGGCAATGATGAGGTAAACTTCGCCATGATCCTGAGAGACGAGAAGACGGCTAAATTTGGTGTTGGGTCTTTTCAGTACGGGGGGATCCTGCGCGATCCAAGCCGCCATCTGAGCCGTTTCTTGCATGCGAATCTTGTCGAGAGTCTTTCCCGACCCGTATCTGATAAAGGGCTTGACTTCGACGATAGCACAAGTCCTGTCCTTGACCCGCAACAGGCCATCCACGCGTGCCTCATACACCTTGGTTGCAGAGGCCTTGACCACGAAGGGCTTTCGATAGAGGGTCCACGCACCCTGAGCATAATCGCAGTGAAGCGTGAGGGCGTTAAGGAACAAAATCAACGCGGTATTGACGATTTGTTCGTCCTCAATGCTCTGGCATTGCTTTCCGACTTCTCCAGAAAGGGGCGAGTGGTATGAGAGAGAGCCCAGCGGGTCTGAATTAAGACTGGATGTGTCTGAATCGAGATCCAAGTTACCAAAGTGCTCATCTATTGACATATCTTCTTTGGGTGGGCGAGAAGGCGTCTCTGGTCGTGATGTAGATCCCTGGTACCGCCGAGCTGCTTGGCTCCGTGTCACTCGAGGACTGAAAGCAACCTTGGGTGAA
The DNA here is from genome assembly GCF_013396195.1 of Fusarium tjaetaba. Classification (NCBI taxonomy): domain Eukaryota; kingdom Fungi; phylum Ascomycota; class Sordariomycetes; order Hypocreales; family Nectriaceae; genus Fusarium; species Fusarium tjaetaba. The sequence continues at coordinate 3,880 of NW_023501406.1, read as the reverse complement.
GAGAGGTCTATTTCTTCATCAGAGGGCTTCTGTCTTGGCTGTATAGACAGCCGCTGATAGTATTGGACCATTGCAAATGTTCCCTCTGAGATCTTCTTGTTGCTTGGGCCGAAAGACTCTATGTATCTCGTCCAGGACTTCAGCGTAGCCAAGTAAGAGGTAGCCTTCTTAAGCACATCTCTGCTGATCCAATCATGGTCCTTGCAATCATTCTTGAACTCAAGAGCACGACGGCCTTTCCACACTGCTCGAAGCAGAAGAAATTGTTTCGTTTCCACTTGCGATCCTGAGTTCAGGTCGGCGAGATCGTGGATTGACGAGTCGATGACTGAATGCTGCTGTGCCATTCGAGTCCAGTCTTGAGGGGTTTTGGGCAGCTTCGACAAGGCTGACATGGTTCAAAGGCAGGAAAGATTCAGGCGAAGCTGGTGAGGCTCGGAGAGATGGTTGAAGGTTGAGATAGGCCCGGGAAGAGTAATAGAGACAAGTCTGGTATATAGGTAGATCGGTGCTAGTTCCCTTGTATCTGATAGCGGTCGTTGCTAAGTTGCTGGAAGCGAATCTAGCCAGAGGAGGAGCAATATATGAGAGCCTGGAGACGCTGCCATCCAATGTTGGAGTAATTACATAGCCGCCAGCATTTGTGAGGGGGAAGACCCCCGTTACTACTATTTTGGTAGATCATCGCTACAAAACGTATGATATTCGCGGTCCTGGCGCTTAACTTGTGGTGGAAGTGAAGAAGTTTCCTATAGTACCTAGGTACCCACCTATATATATATACCTTAGGTACGCGCGCGGATAGAAGATACCTAGGTAGTGGAATGACGTCATTGAAGTTGACTATGAAGGAGGCCGCGCTTGATGTTGTCGTAACAACCAAGCAAATACAAACAGGCCCACAAAATACACTACCGCCAGCAAACTACTCCAAGTAAAGCTCCACAGGGCCCTAGAACCCTCTGAAACTCGACCTAGCATACCTTAAACTCCATAACGGCGCAGTCGAGCGCTTGAGCAAGTGAACATCTCCATCCGTAATAAATTGGGCGCTTATTTCGAGTCAAAAGATCTTGATAAGAGCCTCAAGATGCCGCCGCGAAGTCGAGCCACAGAATCATTCTGTCAAAGGCCATCAGAAAATAAACAAGACGCTGAAGCAGACATGAACCGACACAGAACCGACCAGAGACGGGCCAATCTTGACAAGATTGCCCGTTACATCATCCGTCCACTGAGCCAATCCTCAGATAGACATGTGGGCATGGACTTCTTGAAACACTACGGCATCAAATGCTACGATATGGACTTCAAAACTGGTCAAGTCGGCAAGCGTGCAGAGCCATATATCCAACTTGTTCAGCCTCAAGTAATCGAGCAATGGCTCAGGGAGATTGGGTCTCCCCCGCTCAAGGATCGTCGAGATTTCGTGAACGAATTCTCTCATGAGTTCGGAGACAGTCCCCTGTGGGAAGCGACCTTTATGTGGGATTGCCTCTACACTTACATCTCCGAATATGAGAATGCCCAAGGAAACTGTGTCATGACGACTCGCACCACATGGCTTGATGTCAGGTATGGACACGGCGAATTTACCCTATCATACAGATCTATCGGCCCAGCTAACATGGTTTGCAAAGCTGCGGTAGTTCCAGGCTCATTAATCGTCTCGGCGAAAAGAACGCCAACTGGCAGCTCAAAGCTCTCCTTCGCCAACATCTCCCCAACCCTTCACGCTATGATCGTGTACCTGATTCTCAGAAGCCTCATGTCATGTGCTACCTGGCAGATGAGGCGCGGCTAGTAGACGACAAGCTCCTGACCAGCGAGCTCACCGCTTTGCTTGTTGTTGCAGCCGACACAGCTCTCAAAGCGACCTGGCAAAAGCAAAAGATCATTCCGGTACGAGACAGAATTTAACTAATTATCCACCTTATCTCGCGTTGCTGACACGAGTTATTTCGATAGGTGACCCTCATCACTGGCTCGCGCAGGACTGTTCGGGTATCCCAATGTATTCTAAACGCAGAGACGGGAGGTATCGAGATACGAAAATCACCCCTCGTATCGTTCCCAAACGGCTTTCGAGCAGACTGGAACAAATGTTTGATGTTACTGGGATGGATTCTGGGCACTCCAGTAGGAAGAACGATGTGATCTGAAGACTTGGTACCTAGCATCTTTAGTACTTGGTAGATGGTCCGTATGCTTGTTTTATTAGGTACCATGTTTATGTCTAACACTGGGCGGCCTGGAGTTTGGCGCAAATCAATACTCAATGTTACTTGAAAGGATTTAAAGGACAGCTAGGGCTAGGTAAAAACATGCAAGACGATGGGTCAAGGCGTGCACTCTCAAAGCTGTTCAGGATAATATATATATGATAGTGACAATGAAGCCACAATCCTCGGAACTACCTAATTATCGCTCAATCCTGAGTTGAAATCATGCCTCAGTTGAAATCAAACAGTGGCTGTGATTCACAAGGTGAACCCATTCCAGCTGAATACCAAAAATAGCACACCCTGAACACCATAACTACTAACGTACTACCTATGCCGTTGTCTTTAGTGGGGGTTTGTCTTCCTTGATAACAAAAGTATTGAAGTCTGTGATGATGCTGAAACAAAGACCGAACTTATGTATGTAATAGAAGCACGCTGTGTACCTTTCTTTGATACTGCGTCATGGCTTTGCTGTGCTGTGCTGTGTTCCGTGTCTGGTGGAGACAGAACAGGGGCTTTTAGGGGTCTTGGAGCCCGGGCCAGTCTTTACAGCGGATCTAGCGCTGAAGCTGAAGCTGTCGTGAGCTGTCTTGGGCCCAAGCTTGATTGATTATGAGACCATCCATTGCATCCAATGTGAGATTTAAAATGAAGGGAAGAAGAAAGGGGAGGCCTCGATAGATCCTGTAATAGCTGAAGCAAAGAAGAGGCCGCCAGGTGTTGATTAATTCGCTGTTGATCACCTACCTATTCCAACTCAGATTCCTGTTTCCTTGCGGTAGGTAATCACCTTACCTTAATCAATGCTCTGAGTCTAGAACATGCAGGGCCCAGTTACAGCTGGAGACGCCAGTGAAAGCCAAGTTTTGGCTCTGGCTCTGGATCTGGGTCAAGGTCAGACTCAAAGACAGCGAATAACTTCACGAATCCAACATCACTTGATTGCCCTCTCTTTTCTCCGCTCTCTCCGCTCTCTCCGCTCTCTCACCTCTTCAAAAGGTGGGAAACATAAACATCACCACAAACCCAAATCCAAACCCAAAAACATGGCTCATGAGCTCAAAGCTGGCGGAGGTGCCAGCGAAGTTACTCGCTCCCTCTCCAACGTCGACCCCGTCATCAGCGGCCAACTCGTCAAGCTTTTCCAGTCTCTGGCGGATAGACAAGACAAAACCTGGAGCCAGGAGAGACTTGCCTCCTTCATCACAGATGTTCAACAAGATGCCTCTTCACCCGCTGTCCAGGAACTTCTCGCCAGAGACCACCTCGATCTGGATGGCTTCATGGCCTGGATGACGTCGTCTCATGCAGCTGCTACAACCCCGCCTAAACCCCAAGACCTCTCATATCCCCTTGCTTCATACTTCATCAGCTCCAGCCACAACACTTATCTCACCGGAAACCAACTCTCAAGTGACAGCTCGACCAGGCCTTACACCGAAACTCTGCTGCGGGGCGGGCGCTGTATCGAGATCGATGTCTGGGATGGCGATGAGTCTGACCCTGAGGGCACGAGTAGTCCTTCCAGCAGCGATGAGGAGAGAGGTGTGAAGAAAGTCGTGAAAAAGACGAAAAAGAGAAGCACTTTTGGAAAACTCAAAGAAAAGCTCGCAAAGACGAGTCTCCGTGATAAGGATGAGTCCTCCGACCCCGAC